>NW_027283562.1:0-75000 GCF_046629955.1 Centroberyx affinis | reverse complement strand
TCAGACTGTTGCCACTTGCCTGTGTTGTTGAGTCGAGTTAAATAAATGGAGACACCCTCCGAAGATATATATCCGTTTCAGTCTCTGTTTTTGTATAAGTGAATGTTCTTAAGAGAGAGAGAAATGAGACTTTTCAGCGCTGCAGAGTGCAGACCGTTATGTAAACAAACGCACATGGCATGCGATGAATTGATGCATTAAATAAGCAGAGAATTAAATGAGGGGAAGTAGCGGGTGTGACGGACTGTGACGTTACTGGTTGTCCATGAAGATTTGTGTTTTTAATTAAAGCTAATTGAAGAAACGTCTTCTTTCAGAAGGCTATCGATGTGTGAATACACTGCCTGGTAGAGCTCGGGTAGGGCAACATCTGAAAAAAACGTGCGACCTGGGAGAGTGTAGCGGTGCTCAGGGTGAGAGAGTAGTCGTCAGAATCTGATGTCTTCGACCACACTGAATGGCTTTTCTTGTGATCGTCTTAGCCTTCTCACTATCACGGCTATACGCGTGGGTGTTCTCTAAAGTCGTTTGCCTTAGCGGCCATTGTGGTGCTTTCTCTGCTTTTTTTTTTCACTCTCCGCGGTCAGCTTAAGGAACTCACCATGCTCCGCTGGGTGATGCGACTTAAGGTGCCGTATTAAATTTGTTGTGTTGAAATTTTTCACCTTGCTTCCCCCACAAGGTATTTTGTCCTGGCATACATTACAGATGGCCTGTGTTGCATCTGTCTCACACACTTTGTAAAAGTTCCACACCACCAACATGTTTTGAGGTGAGTGAACATGTGACAATGACACCAATCTGAGAAATGTCTCACGTGTTTTGCGTAATCAATCAGTTTTTACAATCGGCGCTATAAAGCATTATCGGAATTCTCCGATATCATATTTATACCGAATTTCGGCCGATTCCGATTGCTGGCCGATCGATCGCGGCATCCCTAGTACAATGTAATCCTTGACTAGATGTTTGAGGAAGTCATGAAAAAACGAGTTCATGAAGTGGAGAGAAGAGCCATTCCTAGCTTATCTTACTAGATGTAGAATATGCCTAGCAACTGACAAATATAATATCTAATGATCATGGATCGCTAATCTCCACTGCATTTCCTGTCCTGGCCGACTACTTCCCTATTTCCGTTGGAAATGGGTTGGGTTTTAGAACGTGGGGGTAGAATAAATAGGCCTCATTCACAAAACTTTTCTTAAATTGTTCATACTTTTGTAGTTGTTGAGTCTCAATTTTTGCGTATTCCAGGTGTATCTGATGATGAATGCCCCTTGTTCCTTAATTGGATGCGTGTGCCTGTTGATGCTGATTAGCATAGGTAGATGCCCTGGCAACTCCATAAAAGGCCTGCTGTCTGAAGGGTCATGCGCAAATGGAAAGCATTACTGGAGTGGTGGAGAATGGCAAACAGACCCAAGAAGAAAAATTCAAACTCTGAAATAGAAGTGTTGTTGTCGGGAGTGAACTTTTTAAAAGTGTAAGCGGTGGAGTGACAGCAACTGAGAAAAAAAAAACATGGCAAGAAATTACTCATGCTGTCAATGCTGCAACATCAGAAACACACACCTTGAATTAAATGAAAAAAGAAACGGTGACTTAAGTTAGGTTAGGGTTAGTCTAATTCCAAATAGATGCAGTTTATTAGCTACAGGCAGATGGCAGGGCGCTGTCAAAAGGATTGGGGGAATAATACGGAGACTGTGCTGTCAGGTGTCCAGTCATCAGTGAAGTTGGACACTGGTTTAATTGACAGGAGCTTTCTTCCTGCGGTGTCCAAGCACATCCAACAGCCTTCCAGCTCAGTATGCTGCGCTCGCTCTGTGGTGGAGCGAGTGCGCATATGATAATTATATGATCGCCGCTGAGGGGTCTGAAGGTTTATCAGTTGTGGCTTTAGCAGTGTGGTCAAGGCAGAACCTCTATCACCTAGAGACAAACTAGTTAGTCTTGAGACTCTGGTTAATTTAACTTCCATTCAGTCCAATATGTGCCGTGCGTCTCCAGCAGCACCTGCTCAAGACGCACGACCACCCTACTGTTCTGCAGCACCAACGAGTCGTGGCTCCCTCCTGGACAGCTGGAAGCCACATGTAGGAGGTTTAGGTTGGAGTCACAAATTAATTGAATGTTTATTGTGTGTTATTGTTTGCGATTTAAATAGGGAAATGTGTTTGGAGACGGTGCTTTGATGCGCAGTCTATTTCTCCTGTGGTAAGATAAGATAGAACTTTATTGATCAATAATATATATATATATTAATATGTATATATAATATATATAATAATAATCTAATTATATATATATATACGATAATAATTAATCACTTTAATCACTTATGTTTACAATTGAATAGAATTGCCTATGAATTTGTTCATATCGGCCTATAGCTTTGTTAATATGGTTATTATCACCAGGCTTACAAATGGAAACACATTTTGTTGTTAATATGAGGTCTGGAACTGCTTCAATAGATTTCGTTTAAAGAATAAGGCATTCTAAGTAGAAACCACCTCATGCGTAATGCCCCCACGCATGTTTCCAAACACACATAGATTTTGATCGTACCAAAGTGATGAATGCCGAAGTGTTCGTGGAAACGTTCGTAAGTACACTTTAAGACCAAATCTGATCGTACGCACGTTTTGTGAATGAGGCCCATTGTGTCTAATGTGTAATACTATTCTTACCTGTCCTCATTTTTGGGAGACTGTATGTTTTTTATCCAAAAGCATCAAACAGATCCTCCTTGACCTTGTGTTCTGTCCACGGTAATTGCCATGTCTGTAGCAGCCTCTGACGTCAGACAAGGGATAATTACTGTTCTCTTTCCCAGTCACATATAGGGGGAATAATGAGTGATGAATGATATTTATGACCAAGCACTCCGGATGTGAAAAGCTCCCATGTAATAGCAGTGAGGCAACGTCAGGTACTAGTGTATTTTTAGAGCCCTCATATGCCTCCCTTAGCTGGCCAGACCTGTCTGATTGCAGCAAAACTGCCAATTTCCCTCTCTCAGTCTCACTCTCTCTCTCTCTGTCTAAATTATCCATGATTTTTTTTTTTTTTTTTTTTACCTCTGCCTTACTCTCCTTGCTCTGTCGCTGCTCCAACTGTCTCTGTCTCTGTCCATTTGTGTCTGTCTCATTCTGTCATTGTCATTCTTTACATCTCCCTCTCCCACTCCATCTCTGGCTCTCATTCCCTCTGTCATTTTCCCTTTTATGCTTCACCTCTGCTGTTCCTCCTCTCCTATAGTTTTTTCCTCATCTCCCGCCCTCCTCCGCTCGTCTAGCCCTCCCCGCCTCTCCCTACCTGTTTCGTCTCCCAAAGTCATCCTAATTAGTGTTTAAAGCTCCCGCTCCCCCACGGCGAGGTCATCTGTGCCCGTTCGCTGCCGCTGCCTTGTCGTCGCCGTGCCAACTCTAATGAAAGGGCCCTATCTCCTGCCATCAATGTGTGTGTGTGTGTGTGTGTGAGAGAGAGAGAGACCACTCACACATCATTAACAGCATTACCTCAATTACACAGTCTGACAATGAGAACTAGCCGAGAGTGAGAGAGAGAGAGAGAGAGAGAGAGATGGAGAGTGAGTGAAAGGGAGGGAGAGAGAAAGAGCGGAGGGACAGAAGGAGAGGGAGAGAGGTCTCACTCAGCAGAAATGAAGAAACTCCGCAGCACAGTTGTAACCATTTTTTTTCACCTGTCGAGAAAATGTAAAACAGGTACTGTACACACAACCAATTTCTTGGCTGCATCGAATTCCATCCTGCATTTTCAAAACAAAAAAACGCCACATTCACTTTTCTAGGATGAGGCATTTCATATTCAGCACATATCCAAGTTTGATTGAATACACGTTGACACACCACTATGACAGAGTGATAGGAGCGCATGGAAGTGGGTATTTGTTTGCGTTTCTGTTAGGGGCCCCGATGCAATCATACCGCCAGAGTCATTTTTTCCTCCCCTATCTCTTTGCATGACAGTGCTTTCCCCAGCCCCCGTAACAACGGCAACTTGATTTGACTCTTGTCATGTTTTTCAGGCCCTCGTTCCTTTTCCACGGCTGTTTTCTTAAAAAAAAAAAAAAACATACTCATACACACACACACAAAAGAAAAAAAAAGGGTGCCTGTCTTTTGTTTATCGCTGTATTTCCTCTGGGACAGATAGAAACAAAACAACAAAGGTTGGAGAGAAAAAAGAAGTGAAAAGGGACAGGGCGGGGGTTGAGAGGACAGTGGCGGGGGGAGAAATGGCTTAAATCGATATCATGAGTCCCCAGGGATTCGAAATGGTGCCCAGGGAGGGTTTAGGAGCAGCACATCCGCTGCCGATTGTGTGTCTCACCCACAGGGCGAGGCCGGTCAGGGCTGCTCGACCACAGCGCTCAACAAATCAATAGTCCAGCCCTGCAACTCTGTGTGTGTGTGTGTGTGCGTGTGTGTATAATTGTGTATGTGTTTGTGTCTGCCCACAAGCCCACCATCCATTGACTCAGAGAGGGCCAGGTGAAGTGTTGGGTGAGAGAATTGTCCAAACAAACCTCAAGGGGGATTTTCTTCATCGTCTTTCGAATAGGAAATATACTGACGGCCGCTGCGCATCCGTGCAGAGATGGACTTTACTGACAGAGACACAATCTGAGAGAATTATGTGTGCAACTGAACTCAATGCATGCATATACAGAAGAGTATTACGGCCATTGTAGGTAATATTTTGTTACTGCAGCTGGGGATTTTGTTTTTTCTCGCAAATTTCTGACTTTAATCTCAGAAATGGTGACTTTTTTCCTCGAAAATTTCTGATTTTTTTTCTTGCAAATTTCTCACTTTTTTCCTCAGAATATTACCGCCCTCATCCCGACTGCAGTAAAAAACCTAAAAAAAAAAATCGTCTACAATGGCCCTAACACTTCCGTATCCATGTGTATATGCAGATACAATTAAATAAAATGTGCAGTATAGCGGGGTACATTGTGGTATAGATCTGTTTGTTGAGGATTTGGATGGGCTATGGTTTGCTGTACCTCCTCCTTTAAACCTTACTTTAACATGCGCTTTGCATCTGCCTTGTATCCACACGTGCTTCACACTTCACACTAGATCTTGAAGGCAGAAGGGGGTTGCAACGCTGTATGCGCCTTATCGTATCTCTTCTTTCAAAACTCTTTGGCAATTAGCATACTGTACTGCAGGCAACAGCTGGTCCTCCATACTTGAGTGCTATTACCAGTAAGCTAGGGAACAAACACATGTACTCTGTTGTTGTTCTGCAAGTCAGAATCATTATTATTGCAAAGCTAAAAAGGAATACAAAAATCAGGCAAGACAGCTGAGGGCGCAGCAACAGAAACCATTTGCATAAGCAGCTATTGCTATCTAGATTATTGTATGTGGATTGGAGACATTATTGGATTTACATTTGGCTTCAGTGCAACAACAATGCGGCTCTGGCCACCTCCTAAAGTAGGTAATTATAATGCTATCCATCTTCAATACATTTTGCATTTACAACTATGTGCATAAACTCCATACTAATATGATCCCAATGCCCAAGACCCATATTGATGCCAAGTACATAGGCCTATTTCTTGGTGGAGGCATGACACAGTAGAATATAAAATACAGTGATCAATTTAGATAACTGCAAATTTATTATCTATGTGCTCTCTTATGCATTCCAGTAAGTCATTATGTCATTCTAACCTGCCCCCTTATCACATTTTCCCTGAATTCTGTTGATTATGCTTCACTGTGAATTATAAAGCAAGATACAGTATACTTCCACTATGTACAGGTTAGTGGTCTGGATATAAGAATCCATTTCTACTGTGATATTTCATTCCTTTTTCGTTTTGTCTCCTGTCACCCATGAAGCCATTTCACATGGATTTACCTTCCGTGGACTGACATAAATTGCTGTAAGGTAACTATAAAGTGCTCCATTCATCCGCTAGTTGCTTGTAACAGTGGGAGAGAAAGCTGAACATGGCACTTGCCTGGTGAATTTCCCCTTTGGTTCATTTAGCTGAGTACTCGAAAATGGCTTCAGGCAAATTTGATGAGTCATCCATTCAAAATGGTCTTTTGATGGCACTCCTCTCTTCCACTTAAAGAAATATCCTTTGCGATATTGACCTAAAACACTCACTTTCACTTTCAGTGAAAAATTCATCTGAATTTCATGTACACCTAAAGTAATACAGTACAGTACAAAATATAGTCAGTTGATGTAGTTTCTCTAGGGCAATATGACATCTTTTGACAGAGATTGATGATTGTGGGTATTAGCAAGGCAGAGTGAAATTTATTTTTCTTTAGGGGCCTATTACACAAGTGAAAACACATCACAAGCAATTATAGTGGTGGGTGCTCTCTCATTTTGCAGATGTACCTGCACCTGCATAATGTTACTGTGTGGGAGCACACACGTTATTGACAATGCAGCTCTTTCTGTCTCTGGTGAGCCCCTCCACCTGGACACAGACCAAACTAGGGTCTCTCTCTCTGTCTTTCTCCATCTCATCAGTTTTTCGCTGGCAAGATAGCGTTTTACATAGCTCCGTATCTCCATTCCTGCCTGTCTCACCATATATATCCATCTCTCCATCTTTCCAACTCTCTCTACCTCTCTCCATCCTATTTCTGCCTCTATACCTGCCTCTATGCCTGTTTTATTCTCCTCCTTTCCATGTCATTCCCTGTTCCTCTCTGTCATCTGGTAGGTGCACTTTCAGCTTCAGGATAAATATACACCGCCCCTTCAGGTCTGATTATTATCACTTTATTATCACTTTTTTGTGGCACTGACATAATGACTTCATTGGTTTCAAAATAAAATCTAAATCAGATTAGTTGATATTGCAATGCTTGGACTTTAATGAAAAGATCAGATATGTGTCACAGAGGAAAAAAATCTGATTTGATCCTCCTATCCAGCCAGTGACAATATCAGCCAGGTTTCTGCCAGAAGGCCACAGAGGGTTTGCCGGGGCTTAGCCTTGTTTCCTACTACAAGACGGGGCCAGCCGGTACATAATCATTATTTCCTCCCCTCAATTTCCCCATATGATTCTTGCTGCTTCTACAGTTAGACTTTAATATCACCTAAAAAAAAATAAAAGCCTTTATTTAAAAAGTTAGGGTTAGAGTTGATGAAACATGCTTGTTCTTTTTCAGTCTCATTCAATGACACGCATTCATATGTTCAAGCTGCCCAGAACATCCATTTTGTTTGACTGTTTGCCACCGAGCAGCACCACAGTGTAGTTGCCGTGGATGCTCAAGGGCATCCAAAAGGTAGTAGCAAATCCCATTTGGGGAAAAAAGCTAGCATGATCCTGTATCAGTAACAGTCAATGGCGCTTGTTGATAATGGTTGCTGATAGACCAGTGCCAAAGGCTAGGCCGAAGGGAAAGCACACTAGGTCACAGACTGTCACTCACTGTCTGTGTTCATATTATAGACTAAGAACTGCATACACACACACGCACACACACGCACACACCACCATGCCTACATAAACCATTAACCCCAACCCTCCCATATACCTCTGTATAATTGCATTCTACAGGTAATCTGCTTTGGTAAGTGCAGGAAATGACCCATAACTGGCTTGATAATCACTCACCATGCAATAACAGTGAAAAAGGTCAGTGAAAATCATAGGGGTCGTGGCGGAGAAATCACACACACATACAGAGCATTGTCACTGCTCTTGGGGCGATGTGTGACGAGGCAACAGGGTCTTGACCTTTCCACCACACGCCGAAGCTTCAATTATTGGACAGTAAGCCCTCGGGGTACGGATTGTGAGACAGTGTTTTTAACCCTAAATCCCTTCCTTACTCTAGCTTACCGAAGCCATACGTTCTATATTTAGGACCCCAGGTCAATTTCAAATGAAAGGTCAAACACTTCCTAGTGGGAAGCAGATATATCAAGATATAGGATGTAATAACGTGAATGAAAGGAAGGAGGAGGAAATAAAATGTGTAGACTCCAATATTATGTTGGCTACAGAGGGACATCTTTTAGACTTTTTTCATTCGACAAGTATAATGTTTTACCTATACTTATACTTATTGTATGGTGCTATACAGTGGGATTATATTGGGACACTACTATACTGCATAGCACATACATTACATAGCATGTACCTTCTACAATACTAGTACTAGTATGTTTGGATACCTTATGGAGGGAATTGTGTACAAAGTATGATGGCAAAAAAAAACATACTATGCTAGCAAGGGAACAATATGGTACACTTATACAATAGAAAAAACATCTTTCACTACCTTGGTCCAGTACAAATATAAGGCATTGGAGGCCACTTTTTTATTGCACCACATTATAGGATTTTGTTTCCTCGTTTCTTCCTCTTACTGCTCATTGAATAATGGCAGGAAGAGGGGATGATGACTCAAGGCCCAGATATGGATAAGATCTTGTACTGAGTAAGTGATCTGCTAAAGGCATATTACATTGCAAAATTAAAATTTTTAATTTCCTATTGAGACTCTTGTAAAAGTTGTGTAACAATAATTTAAGCCAAGGGCTGACACAGTGTGTGTAGAGATACAGCAATTACATATGAGTTGCTTTCATTTGAGCCTTTTTGTCTTTCCTTTTGAATTAAATTACCTGCTTTCTGAGAGGAACACATACAATAATAGGCACCGAGGGGCATAATGAAAGCAAAGGAGCAAAGGATAGCACTTAATTGTTTTCCACAGAATCTTGATTACAATACAGTTTCTAACATTGCTTTTTTCTTTGTGTTGCTTAAGAAGCCAACTTCCTTTGAAAGTCAAACTGCTTTGACAAATTATGGTTGAGTGACGGAAGTGCTTTGGAAACCATGCGCAAGTAAACACGGCTGGTGGAAATACGTCAGCAGTATGAACATCTTAACAAAGCAAAGAAAAAAATGGCTCAAATACAGCTTAAATTTTGAACTGAATGTAAGTGGGAAAGTTGTGGGATAGTAATGCTGGAAATGTAGTCAGACACCTCCATGTTTACATTGTCTAAGTGAGTTTTTCCTGAAATAATTGGTTATAGGGCTGAATATGCACTGTTTACAGAGCAGAAATGGAAAAACAGGACTGCATCTTCTTGAATGCAATCTAGGAGGGCTAGCATTTCAAGTGCTATGCCCAAGGATGTGGAGGGGTGGGGGGTGGTGTGTGTGTGTGTGTGTGAGTGAGTGTGTGTGTGGAGGGTACTCTCGTAGTGAGATTGGATTCCACTTGGAAAGTTTGACTGTTTGCCTTAGCCTGCCTCGCTTGCCAGATGGCCATGGTTTGTGGTCTGGGAGCTGCTGTGGCACAGTCCATAAGGCAGCCGTCTCTCAAAACCATGTAAGAATCCCCGTGTGTAGAGTTTTTTGTGTCTTCTGCAAATTCTTTTTGTCTATAACAGGCTCTGCTGTCTCACTGTCTGAATAATAGAGAACATACACAAAGAGAGCGGACAGTTGAGGGTGGGATCGGGGGAATTGATTCTATGACTGCAATGAATAGCATACCTCTACATTACCACCGCAGGCGGCCAAGTAGTTAAAGTAACAATCCTATAACTTAAAGGATAATTCCAGCATGATTTGAGTTTTTGCTCATTTTTTACATTTTCCATCATTTTAATACGGTGGCTGACGAGTACAAACGCACTACAATGGCGCAAAGCAATTGCATTAGAAGAAATGCGCTGTCCAAAGCAAATACAACAACAAAAACATGCTGTAAGTGAAGCTACAGAATGCCAAAGCAAATACATTACCGGAAACGTGCTGCAAATTCAAAAATGATGCAAAGTCAAAAACACATGCAAACCTCAAAAACAAATACCAAAGCACTCCAATGGACATAGTGAGTGTGACGTCACCCATAGGTCTGTGAAGGGCCGTTTTGAAGCCTGGAGATTGGGTTACGATCACCGCCATGTTGACAACTCCGTTTTATATCCATTATATGCCGTTAATGACACAATTAAAACTGCCAACACTGAAGGCCGGAGGGCCAAAAACGTTATGTTATAAAATAAAATAAGTGCTTAACAAAGTAACTTTTCACCGTGTACGACCCCATCCTTATCAACGTAAAAGATCTAACAACTGGATACCGCACCGAACAGTCTGAGCGCAGTGGCTGTGCTACAACTACAATTAAAACTGCCACCACTTCCTTATTAGCTTCAAAATTCACCCATGGTTTTGGGTGCTTGGTTTCTACATGTGGCATCATTAGAATAGCTTCAGTGTGAATAAATCTCAGCACCGCTTTTGGACTATTCTGAAATTAACTATTTTATGGTTACCAGCCCATGACCTCCTAACCACTGCCACACTGTTGTTCATTTGCAATGGTAAAAGATTTTTCAAAGCAGACTTTGAATAATTTGCAGGGCATTAACGGCTGTGTCTGCTCCATCTATAACACTGAAAATGGTTGAGGTCACCAAAGATAAACCTAACTTTACAATTGAAATGTGTCATGCCCAAAAATCCCAAACTTTTTGCACCTGAATGCTATGATGATAGTGCTGAGTGTTTTCATTCAAACACTCCTATGAGATAGAACCTTGTGAACTGTATTTAAGGTCTGTGAATAGCTATGCACTTAACTAAATACGAGCAAGCTTTCAGTGTCTGATTGCCGTCACCTTTATAGGTGAGAAATCCTTGCACAAAATGTGATTGACTCATCGGTCAAGAGTCAGTCTCCTGTTTCTGAAGTGTTTTGCTCCAAAATAAGACATCCATCAGTAGAAAAAAGTGACACATACAAAATGACTGGCAGCACAAAATTAAAACAGATTATGGTAACACTTTATTTTCTGGGTCTGCTATTTCTTTCTAGGAAATTATTAAGGCGAACAAATACATAGACAAGTCAAGTACAGATATTGCACAGTTACTACAGTTCTGGGATAATCAGCATAACAAGGGGGTCAAGACAAGTTATTGTCAAGAAGAATATATCCACTCTGTATTGCTACAGGCTCCTGATTAACTCATCTAGCGCTGCAGGAAAAATAACTCTTCTTGTTACACACGTTTATTCCAGTCCCATTATTCAATTTACATATATTTCAGTTTAAGCAAGTTGTATGGAACATTATGATTGATAGAGCACCAAAAGTTTACATGAAATCTAACGATGAAAGGAAATAATTGTTATTGACTAGCTGGTTAGTCCTCAATCCCTGTCCTTTTGCCCTTTTTTACTTTATCTTCTTTCCCCTCTCCTTTCATTTTTGCATTCTTCACCGGTTCTCCATTTTTACTTCTACCCTGCCCCTTCCTTCTCCCATTTCTTATTTATTTTCCCCTTTTCCTCTCTGCTTTCCTCCACCCTCCCACTACCATCCATCTCTCCTCCTGCCTCACTCTCCCTCTCTTCCTCTCTATCCATCCATCCCTTTCTCCCTCCCATGTGGACTGCCCACTCTGACCTGTATCTGTCTGGCCTGGATGAGTCCCAGGTTTGGTTTAAATGCCCCAATTATTCTCCTGAATTATGATGTCCTGCTCTGGGCTGCGTTGCTGTGTCTCTGTGGCTCTCTTCTGAAAGCTGGCACAGCACAACAGAACCATTTAAACAGGCCAGATTAAGGGCACGTTCACATGAGCGGTTTCTCCTATGTGCCAGGCCATAGAAAAGCATGAAAAGCTGTGGCCTGGTGCGAAAAATACATCATCCCTCCTTTCTTTTTGTGCACATCGAGGTTGACATGAACTATTTTACTTTGGCACAGGGCGTGAAGGTGAAGCACAAGAAGCAACCAATCAGCACTGAGAATGAGTATAATAACATCTCAAGGTTTTTAGTATCTTTTAAAATGGAATCAAATATAATTTTATCTGCGTTTGTCAGACTGCATATTGGAGGTAGCCTGATATTCAGACTGAATGGCCATTTCGTTACCACTCCATTATTCAGAGATTGCCTCCTAGTTAGCCGTTTTCTGTGTGTGTGATTTTTGCACTTTGACTCAAATCAGGAAGACATACAGTATATGCAATAAGAAACATGTATTGTTTATCTGTTGTTTAAAATGAAATAAGATTTGGCATTGTAATAAAGAGCAAGGCAGGTGACACACTCCAGACTGAAGGCTGTTTGATCATACAGCAGTATGAGGTATGCTCACACTTGGTGCATTCATATCGATCTCGCTGCTGGAAAGTAGACTTTCAACTCACACTTGGATGAGCCTAAATATAGCCTCAACCTCCCATCTTTTCAAAGCCACTGTGTAATCTGCCTCCATGGTTATATTCCTCATTTTTACCACCAGTGTAATCCTACGTTACGGCTGAACCCACTAAACCTCGGGTGACATATGTTCCACACTCTGAAAGGTAGTCTAATCATCCAGCTCTTTTTCTTCGCCCCATAATTGATCATATCGCATGTGGCCTTGATTAAACACCCACTCGCACTTCAGAATTAATCACGCATCACATGAACTTAGCATTAATCACGGTATAACCCCCGCGCCATCTCCATTCCTCAGTCGGACTGTAATGGGATAATCATCTCTTCAACAATTAATAACATCGGCATGGGGGCTCCTGCGCACTACTCCCATTCTCTCTCTGTTCCCATAGTGTTATTTTAAGCTGGTCGCAGGCAATGATTGAAGGGTCACAACGAGAGCTTAAATGGGATTTATTAGCATAGATGCCAGAGAGGTGAGGAGGGCGAGAAGGAGAGCAGGGGGGAGTGCAGCGAATGGAAGATGGGAAGAAAAAGAGAGAGGGAAGGGAGGGAATAAATAGAGAGAGCGGGGAGAGGAAGAAAGAGAGAGGACCCGAAGGTGATGGAGCCATCGGCGTGTTTGCACACGTGCACCCGCCAGAGGGGCATCAATCTTCTTTATCTCTTTTAGATTTTTTTATATCTCGGTGTTTTTCTCTCTGTAATAACCCCCTGCCACCTACCAGGTGATTCATCTGAAACACTCAGCAGCAGAGCTCCTCTGGGGTTCATAGAATACCTGCCACTACGATCCATAACAGTACATAAAGACACGCACACACACACACAAAAGAATAACACAGCTGGAAAATAGATTATTATACTCTCTTGAAGGCTTCGCTTGCCCGTAGCATAATGAGAGTAGCCTATCACACGCTGACACTGCTGTAGAGCATAAAAAATACCAAGGAGATGATTGAGGAAAACAGCGATTGCCATCTGAACCTCGTTTTTCAGTGCTGAGGTCACGTGTGTCTGATGAGGCTGCGATGGATGGCTCTATAACTAGTTTCTTCATAGATGCTGACCGTAAAAGTAAAAATGAAAAAGCATTTGTTTACACATCCCATCAAATTCTAGCTACCGTAAAACTTCAATTAATAGCCCGGGCTTTTATTTGCTTCAAACACTGAACTCAACCAGCCTAAATTTGGGACAGGCGTCTATATGGGACAGGCCTTTAATTCCTTTCACACAAAACTCTTGCTCAGCAAAGATGGGAAATACTATCAAATTGTTAATTTAAACCAATATGAATATTACTTGTATAAAAATGAGGCTATCGAATAACATATCAATTACGAATCATTCATTTGATCTCGCTGAGAGAGAGAGAGAGCTAGAGAGAGAATGAAGAGAGGGAGCGGTGGTAGTGAGAAAGCCGGTGAATCAGAGAAATAAAACGTTATTTTGATTCTTTCACAGCGGTTACGTTCTAAAGCACAGAGAGAGAGACAGAGAGAGAGAGAGAGCCCTGTATCAAAATACCGGTAGCCTACCTTAGAAAGGATGAAAGCCGAAAAAAGATCAACGGAGAAATGTCTTGCTGCTGCTTCTCTTGAATTTTGTTCAGCAAATTTGACAACTGACAGCTTGAATTTCAGGCCGTACTTTTTTCTCTGTACCGCCATGGCGATCAGCAAATGTGACTGACGTTTGAGTGCAAGTAAAAATAAAATAAACTGCTTCGCAGCGTCAATGGGAACCGGCTTCTAATTGAAACCGGCCTTTATTTGTCAAAACGTGTAGCCACACCCGGCCAGTAAAAGGGACTCGGCGTTTAATTGGGACTCTGCTTTTAATTGAAGTTTTACGGTATGTTAATGAAAAGACCAGAAATAACACAACAACAATGAGCAAAGGCTGGCCACAAATGGAAAAGGTGTGATCTTGTTTTATGTGTAAAGCGTACTAAACAACCGACTCCTCCATTCTTGAACAAAGTTGCTTTTATTTTCACTCCTCATTTTGATTCTGGAGACAGCATAAACGGTGCCACTCAACTTTCTTTTCCTCCTCCCATCAGTTGATATTCCGTATAACTGGAATTAACCGGTCTCATTTATCTCAGTACAAACATCTGTCAGAAAAAAAATGGCTTTGTCATGCGATAATGCTGGGATGGAGCAAGACAAATCTAAAACAGCTGTGTTTTTTACAAGCCGTATCAGGTGGATGCCATTCCAAACATAACTAGATCATTCTTAATCAATTTTGTTTGATATGCCAGAGTTATAACTGTATCTCATGAGGTACCAGCCAAAAAGAAAACGAAAAAAACATCCAGGCATCAATTTAATATTGGTTCCACTGTAAGTCAATGAGACAAATACTGTATGTTTTCAGGAAGCAGTGGATGATTTGTTCAAATTTAAGAAGGGGGGAGGAAGTTGTCTTACTTCACTTTTCCTCTAACATCTATAGTCAACAAGGGGGATACATTAAATAATTCCTGTTAACAAGCAGAATGGCATCTCCCCCTTGCTTTTGGGAACCCTTCTCACACAGTCGCAGCTCTGAATGATTTCTCTGGTGTGTATGTTGGCACCTGATGCCAAAAATAGGATGTTTCTTGGCGGGGCCAGACAATGAGACAGAGCATCAAAGGACGCCTGGTTCTTTGAAGCTCCTTGGCAACGGTCAACCCCTCCAGATGTACAGCGCAGTGCCCCCAGTGGACATGCTGTGAAACCACGGGGACAGATGTTCTGCCTCCTGCTGGTGTTGTTATTGCTGCTGTCTGGGAGTGTAGATCCGGGGTCAGTGAGCACTGTTCTTTTTAGAAACATACTCGTAAGAAAAGACGTCGATCAGCTGTCTACTTTAACACTGGGAGAATTTGTGAATATAAACCCTATTGTGATAACGTGACACTTTTGTCTCTCTTATTGATCCCCATGGAGAAAGTTTTGTTTTCACTCGCCCCCCTCCTAGGATGGGGGTTAGAGTGCAGCATCAGCTACAGAACAGCACTCCTGGAACTAGAACAGGGTCCAGCATCTTGCTCAAGGACACGACAGTACTGCGGATACTTTCTGACACGAGGCTTGAAGTCCTTGGTCATTCATTGGTGTCCGATTAAATCCCTCCGGGTCATTCGCTTTAGCAATAAGTATAGATTGTCCCTTTGTTACAAAAGGCAACCTTGTCCCTTTGTTACAAAATGAAAACTGGATGCACAATATAGAGGGAGGTGGAGACATTTGACCAGAAGAGATACTAGACATGCACAGGGGGGATAGAGATAGAGCTAGAGTTTCTGAACAGGCATTGCTGATATACTGATACACTGATCATCTGAGAACCTATAAGCTAAAAGGAGCTTATAACCAGTCTGAATGGCATTTCTACTGCAGTATTTCCACTGCATGTAGGCTATTCAATAATGGTGCACATGTTGCCTTTCTTCAGCAGCTCACATTGGTCAGCAGTGAGCATTTACAATAAGGCCATGTGAGTTTTTTCATCCTCTCCATGAAATCATAAGACACTTGCCTCCTTCTCCTCTATTCAGAAAAATGTCTGCAGCTCCTTGACCTGCCAAAATTTTGAGAGATGCTCTATTTCACACATTTTTTTTTACACATTAACTGTATGATTACTGCTAGTCTTAATTTTGGCCATATTATTAAAATAGCATGCCAAACTATCAATAAAGTGATTCTTAAAATGCTTCTTTGCTTTCAGGAGCCTACTACAGATTCACTTGGAATTCTTAAGGGCCTCCAAACCACAAAAAACAGCAATTGACTCTTATTGATAGAACAGTGTAACTTGTGGATGAAAGTGGAAATTTCAACGACTGAATACCAACACCGGCTATTTTGCACAAACTGCATAATCTAGAAATAATAATAATGGTTGAGTGCTTTCTTATCTTGTATGGAAACATTTTTCTGAAAGAGGGAAATGCCAACTATCTTGCTAAAGAAATAAACTGCTTTAGTAGGTGTTCAATTTCATATTGCATTTCAATTTGGACCTGTATTTTTTGGATTGAATTATGTATTAATCTGAGTGAGAACTCATAAATGCAAGTGTATTTCATTTTCTCCCTTGAAAGGGTACATGCCACTTTACAAAGCTCACCACAAATGAGTTTTTAAAAGCAGATTTTCAAAATTTCTCCCCAGGGGAGCATCGTGCCCGTGAACCCTCCTTTCATTTCTGGGAAAGTTCCCTTTTAGAGATTAGTGTTGTGGCATTTCTGCTTCATTAGACAGAAAAGATGGGAGAGTCACAAGCAACAGAGGATCCAGATCAATTTCAAAACCAAGACGAGCCACCAGGATAATCCAGAAGTTACCCTAGAGAACTTTACCCCTTTCAGAGTCTGTGCACGCCCTGAAGAGTTATAAAACACACAATAGAGAATTGAACAAGGTTGAACTTGAATAGAGGCAGAAATATACAGTTAAACAAGTACACACTTGGGGACAGAGATGGTACAAAAGTGAATTAGTGTACGCTTAGAGTGAGGTCATAGGAAACTGAAGAATACTGTACACAGCAAATTGAACAAGTCTACACAGGTCTGCCCAACAGACAGAAGTAAACCCGAAGTGTGAAACATCTTTTAGTCTTTTAGTTTAGATTATTGGGCAATGTATAGCTGTGACCAGCATTAAATTGACATAGTAAATTTAAAAGATAGAATTTTTCCACCAAGATACTAACAAAAATGTTACACTCCACACCAAAATTAATCTTTTAGTTTGACCACATTGATTGATGTTGCACACAGTCAATAATAGGCCAAAATTACAGATCAGTGATTAGGCCTATTCATGAACATCCTTATTAGTGACTGCACATATCTCAACAAGTAATTTGTCTAATTTGTCAAAATGGCTCCAATAAGGTAACCTGAACCAATCTGTTCACAATTTATCATGAATTATGTGGTTGTTAAAGGATATAATACAAGTGTTTTTTAAGTTTGTGGCATGCATTTAGGTTTCCCCTCTCTACACAATCAGTGTAGTTGGAGATATCAGGGCTCATCTTCCTAACTAAACTAAACAAGCCATTTGCGGCTATTCAGTTTTGTACAATATACAAAACAACTTCCACAGACTTGAAAATTTCCCGAGCTAGATAATCCATCACAGTAAACATGAAGCCTTAATTTGGTTTGTCACAGTTGTTGTTTTATCGTTATTTGATTGTGCCCAAATTGACTGTCAGGTGATTGACAGGAAGCAGAGCGTAACGAGATATGTGCATTGACACCCACAGGAAGAAATGGAAGTCTCTGCCAGGATAATAATAACTCAAAAGCACGTTGGCTTATTATCACATCCATGTCTTCTTATTTGGGGCATCTTTGCTAGCTGGGACAGCAGTAAATTTTAAGATAGGTTTGACACTATAATTTTGTTTTATTTAAAAAAAAAAAAAAAAAGAAAAACGAGGAAATGTTAAATGAATACAGATGGCGTACTGTCACACAGTGCCTAGCTAGGTGTGCAGCGTCAAGTGTTGCTGTAGTTTAAGTTATTACAGTCCCGAAGATTGACCTGAATTTGGCTCCTGATGCCCACGTCTTGCACTGTGGGAAAAATCTAATTACATACAGCATGCATTGCAAAATGATTGTGGAAATGTAAACTAGATGTAAACAGTAGTAAATGGGCTATAACCCTAAATGACACCGGTATTCTCTTTTAAACCTCAAAAACTTACATGCATTTCAAAAGGCTAACGAACAAAAGTGAAAGACTTATTTTGACTGTGGTGTTTAGTCTTTAAAAAACCCCACCACTCTGTTTCACATTCGCTGGATGAAGCCTGTTCACATGTAGGAGATCTCATTGACAGTAATTCATTCTAAGACCAATGACACAAACCATCATTTGACAGATTCGCACCCCTGCTCTGTGCGAGTCTTTTGATTTCTGTATGACATGAGAGCGATGCTTTCTTCCCCTCTTCTCATCCGTGGTGTGGCTTTGCTGTGTTCATTTTATATGATTCACCAAGCCTTTTGTTCATCAGCGCCTCTTGTCTCTCCGTGGCTGACACAGAGGAGCAAAGGACCTGAGTCAAAGGCACGATAACCCCCAGAGCGCCTCGCAGATATTCTCCCTTGGCAAGTTAGCGCTGTGTAAGACAGAGCTCCCATTGCTCTTCACTGTGTCAATGAAACTCAGGAACACCGGTCTATACTGATAGCACTCTGCGCTCCCCTTCATGCTGAGTGCTTTGCCACAGGGAAAAGCTTGCCGTACATTCTCCTTCCACAGAAACGGATTCAACAGAGATTCAAACAGCTTGAGGTATTTTTCACTGCCTCGAGAACCAGCATAGCAGTCCAGCTCTTCTGTGCCACAAATCTGCACTGCCTTTGACTGTTTGATGTTAGCCTTTTAGCACAGCAGTCATGCTGGTTACCATGCTTTGGCTGTGAAAGAAAATAGTTCCAATACATTTTTATACATTTACAAGTCTGAATTATCATGTTCTGCCAGTACTAGATTTAGCATATTATAGCAATTATATTGTACCAGAAAGGATGTGCTTTGCTGTGATTGTGGGTACAACAGTGATGTGGCATTTGTGTCAAGCTCTGTTTGCGTCACTGAAGTAGCTATATCCTCCATACACAACATTCTTGATGGCATTACAGTCAGAACTTTGATTAAAAAAAAAAAAAAAAACTGGAGAAAACTATCTCTCAAGGCATGGTTTGAATACCTACTGGACCATTTAGATTGTTCACATCTAATGTCTATACTATATTGCAAATTACTCCATCAGTTTGAGCATTGTGTAAACTAATAGTTCCATCTGTGGTTGTACACCTTCAGGTGATGTGCAACATTTACGCTCCAAATAATTTGATTGATTTTACAAAGTGAGTGCATCACCACTTCAACAAATACATATATATATATAAAAAGACTTGTGTGGTTCTTCATCTGATGGCTTCAAATAATCACCTACACTACCAGTCAAGTTTGGACCACATGCATTTTTATGCCTCCGCGGCGGCAACAGCCGTGGCCGGAGGCATTATGTTTTCAGGTTGTCCGTCCGTCTGTACGTCTGTACGTACGTCCCATTCTCGTGAACGCGTTATCTCAGGAACGCCTTGAGGGAATGTCTTCAAATTTGGCACAAACGTCCACGTGGACTCAAGGATGAACTGATTAGAATTTGGTGGTCAAAGGTCAAGGTCACTGTGACCTCACAAAAGACGTTTTTGGCCATAACTCAAGAATTAATACGCTAATTATGACAAAATTTCACACAAATGTCTAATAGGATAAAATGATGAAGTGATGACATTTTATATCCAAAAGTTCAAAGGTCAACTTCACTGTGACATCATAATGTTTCGCTTACCACTGTAGCTGAGAAAACGATCTTGGGTCATTCTACAAAAACAGTGGAAGTGCTGTCACTTACTTTTGCAGACACCAAAATCCTTTAAGTTGACCTAATAATCACATTAATTATATATGTTCAATAAATAAAGACTGTCTTTGCAATGATAAAACAAAGTTTATTGGCGGAGGCATACAACCACAAGGCGGTTATTTCTAGTTCTTTATTATTACTATTTTTCACATTTCAGAATAACCGTAAAGACATTAAACCTATGAAATAACAAAAATGGAATTATGCAGTGACCAAAAAATATATAACTATTTTATATTTTATATTATTTAAAGTAGCCGCTCTTTGCCTTGATGGAAAGGCAAAGGCTTTGGAAAGGATTTCATACATAGGCATCAACTTCACTATTTATATTTGTCTAAGAAACAAATTTCAAGCATTTAAGCATAAGCCTTTAGATCAAAATGGCTTTAAGATAATGAAAAACATAGTACATTCAACTGACAACTGCATTTTACAGTAACTTTATCAGTTTACAATTAATTTCTTAACCTTCCTATATCCGAAGTTTTTTCGAGCATGCATCCTCTTTTTCAGCAGTTTGACATTCATACAGCTTCACACATTCACACATTGATTTCCACTGGAGCAATAGATGCCATGCTAAAGGGCATTGCAGTTTTTCATTATCAGATTACTGTAATCCTATAACAGTACATGTAATCTTTTATTCCCCTCACCCTCAATATATTGGCCATGTTCCCTAGCAGTTCTGGCTATAGTGCCGGTCCTGTAAATGGTGTCAGCTGCATTGTCAGCCAGCTCTCAGTAAGTAGGCCTGATAGTGTCTACTGTAGATAACAATGGAGGAGTTCCCCCAGCTCGTGTCTCTCATGCCTTCCCAGTCCATTAGCCAGCAGCCATACTGTCTGTGGGGCTGACAAATGACTGAATTAGATCTGAGTGTCATCTGATGGTAAAACTTCTCTCGCTCTCCTTCTGGATCCTTGACACATGCTCTCTTCCTCTGTCTGTTGAGTCTGAGTTGCTCTCCCTCTCTCTCCCTCTCTCTCTGATGTGTCTTTCTCTTGCTGTGAAGTCTCTGTTTCTCTCTGAGGTCTCCTTCTCTCTTTCTCTCACTCATCCAAGCGTTTCCCTATTCTCCTTATTGCGTCTCTGTCTCTATTAAGGTTGCATGTCGCCACACCATTCACTCCACTTTTCTTTTCCATTAGGGATTGCTTAGACTCCTACTTTTCTTATAATAGTTTAGTGAGGCCAGTGCTTAAAGTGATACTTCCATTTTGTAGAACTTCTTTGCCATGTTTGTATATGTTGGAAAAATGAATTTTAGACTGTTTTTCAAATCAAAAGTTAGTGAGTGGAAGTGACTACTGGTCCCCAGAGTGGCCAATATTCTTCCAATCCACATTTCAAATGTGAACCACAGAGCCATAGAAGGTCAAAACGTGGTTAGAGACATTGACTGCTGATGCAAAGACTAACTGATTATGTGATTATCATAGTGGGATTTACAAAATTTCAAAGCTCCAAAAGGTTTAATTCAATATATTTTAAAAAACTGGATTTGTACTTTGGTTTATAATTAAATGTGCAAGTTGTGAATTTTCTTGCATCTGCTAATTACATAAATTAAATAGACAGCAATTAAATGATGGAAGTTTGAATTGCTGCTTTTCTGGGTTGATGAAGAATCAAGGTGACTCAATTAAAAACAATACAGACGATTCACTCTAAATGTTACCATTTTGTGAGCAAGGATTAAGAGAGTTCACAACTGCACCTTTAACTTTTTACATCCATTAGTGGCAATCATTTTAGGTACCATCCCTATGATATAATAATAATAATAATACATTTTATTTGTAAGAGCTTTACATAGTACTCAAAGACACTTTACAACAGCTAGGGGAAAATAAAATAAATAGAAAATACATAAAAACATTGATTCAAAGTGATGATGATAAATGAAGATGATAAAAATGACAAGAGTGTGCATTTCAGTTCTGGAGAGGCAGTGGGAGTCAGATATTGTAGGCCTTTCTGAAAAGGTGGGTTTTGAGTATATTTTTGAATGAAGGGAGTGAGTCTGAGTTTTTGATGTGTGAAGGGAGGGAGTTCCAGAGGGTCGGGGCAGCAATGGCAAAGAGCAAAGATATGGCAGGAATTGGCAAGGCAAGGCAGCTTTATTTGTATAGCACATTTCATACACTGGGGGAATTCAAAGTGCTTTACAGAGTAATAAAAATACAGTAAAGGAAAAAGATTAACAATTAAAAAGTGCAAAAGTACAGACAAGAGATACAAAAGATAAAAGACTAGTGCAGTTCAAATCAAGTGAAATAGAAAGATAAAAGAACACAACAAATATTCCCACTGTAGATGCACATTGTGAGTGAACCCATATGTTTTTCTTGAATTTTCTTATCCCCTGTCCTTCCTGATTCTACTCTTGATCTGATATTTACGTCAGATCTCACTGCCTAAGGCAGACGAGAATCATAGATTATCCTCTTGGTCAAAGCTCTGTCCCCCCCACATATAGTGTTCATTCATGCGCAAGTAAGCATTACCCGGACAAGACGAATGAAAATTCATACTTGCCCGTGTCAGCTCTGTTGGGATCCTGAACAGAAACAGTTAAAATGAAGGCTATTTAAAAGCTAAGCTAAAAAGATACGTTTTTAGCCATTACAGGGTAGAGTAGGCAGTGTTTCGCGCTGCTTCACCGTGTTTTGTTCTAACTCTTGGGACAGCCAGTAGGCCAGCCCCAGATGTCCTAAGGGTCCTAGAAGCTTCATATGGCACAAGCATGTCAGAGATGTATTTGGGCCCAGAGCCACAGAGTGATTTGTAGACAAGCAGCAAGATTTTGAAATCAATTCTCTGAGTGACTGGTAGCCAGTGTAAGGATTTTAGAAATGGTGTAATGTGGTCGTATTTCCTAATTTCCTTCGTATTTCGTCAGGACCCTGGCAGCAGCGTTCTGAATAAGTTGGAGTTGCCGAAGAGCTTTTTTTGAAAGCCCTGTGAACAGACCCTTGCGGTAATCCAGTCTACTGGAAATAAAGGCGTGGGTAAGCCTTACTAGGTCTTGGAGGCAGTATTGGAATTGAACTCTTCTTTGTCTCAAATTCTAAGTTACAACTAACAACTAACAGCTTACAAATGACTAAATAACTAACTCTTCTGTGTGTGCCAGTCCACCTCCCTGCACGTATTCACAGAGCCACCTCTCCTTTATAAACTCACACTAACATGGTGCCACTCTATATACCCAAACTTTTAATTATATTTGATGGGCTGTCATAAAAA
Organism: Centroberyx affinis; assembly: GCF_046629955.1. NCBI lineage: Eukaryota > Metazoa > Chordata > Actinopteri > Beryciformes > Berycidae > Centroberyx > Centroberyx affinis. The sequence goes on along the minus strand of NW_027283562.1, from coordinate 52,042 downwards.
TCTCATTTTCCCCCAGTGTCTGCAGGCCTTTTGTTATTGCTCAGTTTCAGAAGACATCGGGTTGCAGGTAAAAAAAACATTTAGCCCACAGAGCAGCAAGGGGTCTCTCAGTGTCTCTGTCTCCATCTTTCTCTTGATCCCTCCCAGTCTCTGCATCTTTCTCACTTCCCTACCTTTTTCTGTCTCTCTCTCCTCAGCTTCTTCTTCTCTCTCTTGCCTTTACACACACCTTTGTTTTTCTCTTTTGCACTTTCTCCCACTCTCTGTGTCTCTCTCACCCCTCGTCCTTCTATCAATTCCTCTCTTTTTGTCTCTTTCTTTTAATCTCTGTCTCTCTGTGCATCTGTTTTTTCTCTCTGTCTCTTTTCTGTACATCACTCTCTGTCCTTCCCAATTCTCTCTCTCTCTCTCTCTCGCTCTCTCTCTCTCTCTCTCAGCCCGGAAGCGAGTATGGATAAGTCCATTACATTTTTAATGTTGTTTGTAATTGCCTGGCGCTCTCAACATGTTGAGAGCAAATCAATTTTCCAGAGCGTTTCTATGTGTGTGTGTGTGTGTGTGTGTGTGTGTATGTGTGTTGGGATCTCAATCAGCCATCTGAGAGTGTTGCACTCAACATGTTCTTATGTTGACTGGCTCTAAGCATCTCATATCACTGAAGAGACATTTGAGTCCAAGAGCCCTTACTGTAAGATGCTAAAGCTCTCACTCCTTTCTGGTAAAACGAATAGAATCTATTCACAAAACAGACTGAATGCGTTTGTATTCAGGCATGTACATATTAATTCATACATATTTATAAATGCCGTCTGCTGCAATGTTGTATGTTGTGCTGCAAGATTGACAGTTGTGGCATGCAAAAGAACATTTTATCTGCCCAGCCTTATTTATAAGCATTTCATGAGCGATGGAATAGCTATTTTATTCTTGCCTACAGATTTCACCGCCTGTGTATCGATTTCTTCTTCCTCTGCCAACAAGTCACTCCCACAGCTTGTCAGGGTCAGCATTACATCACATGTAATCTCAATATTACTTCGCCCCGGAGACATTGCTCGCACACAAAGAAGTGATAGGACGAAAGTTTTTTTGTGGTTTTGGTGTCTGTGCAGAAGGGGGGCGGCAGAAACAGCTGAGATTGTTATTTCATTATCTGATCCAGCTTGTGCTTTGTGAACTTGTGAAGCTGTCAAAAGTTTTGCATAAAAAACGACAGATTATTATTATTATTTTTTTTACAGATGTTTTGTGAAATGTAAAAGGATATAAAAGTATTTGTCTCTTTCATATCAAACATCGGGATGTGGGAGCGGCGGCATGCAGAGAGGAAGAGATAGCTGTATGAAGGAGGAGAAGGAGAACGGAAGAAGGAGGGAAAGAGGTTTAACATCCTTTCATTTGTACAAAAATGAGTGCAGAGGAAATGTGGTAGAATTCAAACATCAAAAAAGAAACAACTCCACCCCAAAAAAAAAGCACCACCTTAAGAAAGAATGGGAAAAAGATCCCTGCATGAAACAATAATGTCAAGCCAAAACAAACCATTCTCCGTGTCTCTCCTATCTAGCAGCCTGTCCTGGCCCGGAGCTTCAGCAAAACGCAGCTCCTCCTACCTGTCAAAACACAAAGCTGCTCGGTAAGCCCACAAGATTTCAAACAGCAGCAGGGCTCCCAATGCTTTGTAGTGGGCAAAGTCTACTCTTCTTCTCACTATAACAAAGCCCATGGAAAAAAAATTCAGGCCCAAACACACAGATGAGATGCTGAGTGACAGAGAAAGAGTTGAAGCCGAGAGAGAGAGTGAGAGAGAGAGAGAGAGAGAGAAACTGATTGAAAGAAAGAAAGTAAGGCCAGATACATAATAAAAGATACTTTATAGAAAGAAACAGGGAGAATAAGAAATGGGTAAAGCCCAATTAGCGAGGGTGATAGAGTAAAACAAATAAAGGACAAAGGATAAAAATATGAATGAAAGAAAGAAAGAAAGGTGTAAGACAAATAGAGCGACAGAGACATTCAGAAATTAAATCCAGAGATAAAGTGAATGTGTGTGTGTGTGTGTGTGTGTGTGTGTGTGTGTGTGTACACATATACAGTATATGCCCCTTCCCTCCTCCTCCTCCCCTCCAGCGCTCGACAGCTGGGCTGCCCCCCCCCACCCCCACCCCTCCTCTTCCCTGTCCACTGAGTGTGAATTATGCAAAAGCTCACCAATTAAATATTGAAATGAAGACACAGGGATGAAGAGAATCAGAAAGGGGAAAGAACAAGAGAAAGAAAGATGAAGAAAAAAGATAAAGTGGAAAAGGGAGAGAGAAAGAGGCAAAGGAAAAAGAAAGAAGGGAAAGAGAAAAAGATGGACAGTAAGGGAGGGCAAGCGAGGGGTGTGTTGAACGACTGCTAATAATTTGCATTCGGTGTGTGTGAGCGCTCCATTCACACAAGCAGTTGTTACTCGTATCACTTCCCCATGCATTAGCAAAGCGACAAAACTCAGTTTGTCCTCCTCAGCGGTGAGGAAGTGTCAGTCATGGGTTTTTAAGAATGACTCAGTGTTGCTGCAGCTCCATGGAACAAACTTCAGATTTAAAAAGTCAAAGATATATTCTGCACATGGCTGAAAGTTAGTTGGACTAAAAGTGCTTCAACAAAACATTTTAAAAAAGGAAGGGAAAAAAAGTGCACCATTTGTGTTACTTGATTATTTTGGCTAGATTTATGTCCAGCTAATGTTTGTGCGGAATATGTCTTTGACATTATGAACCATCATTCAAACAGCAATGCATTGTCTTGTATGAGTGCCAGTGATGACAAGAAAATATTTCCTAATAGAAAAGTTTTGCATGGATTGTCAAACCCACAGTAACAAACATGTCTGCTGTGAATGGTGCAGCACCTCGATCTGGGCAATTAGTGACAGTAATTAAAATTTCCATTATGGCATAAGTCTTCTATCATGGAATATTTTATGGGAGGGGTCTATGAGTCTCTACGTCCAAAATTTCATGACGGTCGCTCAATTATGGCAGAAGATTTGCTTGTTCAAAATCACTGTGCCGCCCCCCTTAGGCTAATAATTGCAATTTTATAAATGTTGGATCTCAACCATAAGACGCATCATTAATCCAAGTTTATCAAAATGAAGGCCCTAATTTCTGTCATATTATGCCTGACTAATGAACACACAAATGCACAGATGTGCCCAGATCCACAGTCCCCTCGCAGCCCACTTGCATTAGTGTGGTTAGGACAACCACAACGGAGGATAGTCTTTTGCTTATTGAGAGTATGTAAAAAAATGATATGTTCTCTGTGCCATGTGGGATTTATAGCCCTATTCGCACTGGACTTGGGGACCTCATATATTTCGTGTCTGCATTTTGTGAAATGTATTCACACGGGATAATGAAATTCACTGAAATCACTGGTGCCCCAGATACAATTGTACAAGGTCAAGATTTTACTCCCCCTACACATCGGTCTCCATGCTGAAGTCCAGCAGCTTCACATAATGTTTGCGCAGAAAATGCATTCAAAACTTTCTTTAGATCCCAATACTGCCTCCATTTTTCATGACAGAAGAAAGATAGAAATTGCACATCTAGAAGAAGAAGAAGTAAAAGAAATTGCACACTGGACAAAATGGCATTAGTATTATCACAGAACCTTTGTCACCAAAATATTAAATATTAGTAAATTTGTGCTGTAATTTCTAGCTGCAGCAGTTAGTATAAGTAACTCAGTTGGTCCCAAAAAAAAAAAAAAAAAAACACTTTTCCAACAAGATACTGATAAAAAGTTACACTCCACACTAAAATTTATCTTTTAGTTTGATAACACTGATTGATTTTGCACAGTCAATAATATGGCGAAATAAGAGATCATCGATTAGGCCTATTTCTATTAAACATCCTTATCAGTGACTGCACAATCTAAACAAGTATAGGCCGACTTTAGACCACCACCTGTCACAACGGCCCCAATTAGGTAACCTGAACCAATCTAGTCGCAGTTCATCACAAATTACATGTTTGTTGCTTTACAAATTCCAGACATGGCTGATTCGCACGGAATTAAAATCACAGACGATCTCCACAATCATTACAAATCACTGGATGTCCCCAGGTGATATTAGTCCTGTAATAGGATTCCTAATGTGTAGAATTTCACCTGGAAGTGGAATGGCTGAAGATCCAAAAAATTTTAGCTGGAAACTTGCTGCAAGGCGCAACCATGCGATGAAAAGAGGCCATATGTGATAAAACAGATTCAGATGTCCCCGGCCTTTTCCATGCCCTCAGTCTCTCAAGTGTACAAGCCCAGGTCATGTCCCTTCTGCCGCTTTTACACATGCGCGTGTCCTCGACTTAACACCGAAGCACATGGCCCACAGGGAGTGTGGAGGCCCAGCACAGGGAATTTTCTGTAAGTCCGGGAACACTTCTTTACAGATATTGTAGCAATTATCTATTACAATGCTGACGCTGACTCATGTTTGTGTAAAACCAGTCTTGCAGTTGGGCCAAGGAGTTCCATATGGCATTGCATTTCCATTTATTTATCATTTTGCCATTAGTCCTTGGCATATGGCAAAATTAAATTGCTGCAGTGTGTGATTCCCTTGACATCCTCTGTATGTAATACATCTTCACTTTGCCGTGGGGACTTGCTGTCTTCACGTTTTTTTTTTTCTCATGTTCTGCTTGGATCTTCTCTATTCAGCTCTATTCTATTTTTTTTCATTGTGTGTGTTTGTGTGTCTGTGTCTGTCTGCCTGTCTATCTCCTTGGAGAGGTAAGAGAGCTTTTGACCCAGTCTAGTGCTGCAGCTCATATATAACCAGCTGACTAACAGGGAGAGAATAACAATGATGCACAAAGCCTATCTTCTGTGTGTTTGTGTGCCTCTGTGTGTGAGGGGGTGAGTGACTAAGTGACAGAGGGAGAGAGAGAGAAAGAGAGAGAGAGAGAGATTGGTACGCAGAGGTGCAAGGCCCCAAATATCCACTTAAGTCTCATGAAAATGAAAATTGTTCTCAACAGAAAATGCTTCACCCACTCAAAGCACTTAAACAACCCTCCTCATAGATCCTCTCTGCTCTGTTTTTCTGGGCTGCCAGCGACTCAGAACTGGACTGAACTGGAACTGGACTTTTTTTTATTTTTATTTCTTTTTCTTCAGAGACAGTCGCTTGATGATTGCTGACACTGAGCGAGCCCTGCTCAGTGGCCCCGGTGACCCCGAGCCTTAAATCTCCAAACGAGGAAAAAAAAAAAAAAAAAAAAAGGAGGAGCAGTTTATGACATCGCACTTCAGTGAGCACCGGAGAAGAGAAAAATAAGTATCAATTTTACGAGGGGCTCTAAATCAGGGCGGGTTTGCAGAGACGACTTTATCGTTCAATCTCGCCGCCTGCTCTGAGGTGTTAGCGAGGTTAGACAAGCGAGCGACGAGCACACCCGCCTCGCAATAACAATAATCATCTAGCTAAGCCCGCGGCCCGCGACCTGTAAAATGATTAAGGAGAGGATAGTGACAGAAAGATTCTCTGAGAGGTTCTCCGAGGCGCTGTGCGGTGAATTTGCAGGCCTTCATTAGATGGACTGTCTGTCCGAGCGTGCTGAATCCAGAGTGGAGATGATGAGAGGGTGTGAGGGGGTAATGGGAAAACTCCAAACTCATTGGCGGTGTTTACCCAAGCTGTCTACCATGAAGAGAAGGGCCACGGCCCGCTCTGTCCCGAGATGAATGAAAAAATCATCTTCACTGTCTGTTTCATTATGGAGAATCATTTCTCCCGAATCAGAGCAGATAAATCATTTAGAGAAAGACGAGGGAGGGGGTTTGTGTGTGTGTGTGTGTGTGTGTGTGTGTGTGTGTGTGCGTGAATGTGTGTTTGAGTGTGACTTGCAGCACCCTTGTGTGGGTGTGTAATAACACCTGTGTGCGAGTCTGTCTTTTTGTCTGTTTATGTGTGTTAAACTGCAAATTGGTATGTAAGTGTTTGTGTGTAGGTGTGTTACAACACCCATGTGTGCATGTGTCTATTTGTGTGATTGTCAACTTGAGAGTCAACAGAAGGCATGAAGGAGCGGATGGTTATTTCTGTAGCATGGGGTCTTGCCCGAGGAAGCATGATTAAGACGCTGAATCAGTCTCCCTCTTCAAACATCACAGCAGAATCATGCAACTTTAACTTCTTCTTACCCGTTGACACAAACAAGTTAGACATGACTCCATCCAACATTAATCAGCCCCTCCAGGAAACTGGGATGTTGCAAGAGAGGATTTTTTTTTTTGCAAAATAAACAGTTTTTCCCACACAAATATTGCAAGGTCTTGCAATTTTGGCCAATCACTGCGCTTTTACAGCATAAAACTCTCCTCATCGTTTCAAGAATGACGCAGGCTGCAACATTTTTAAAAATCATCAGTTTAGTCCAATTACCGGTTTAAAGAAAGCACACAGACACAAAGCAAGAAAGATAATTGCAACCAGTGTACAGTATTCAGACTCCCCAATTTTTATCAGTCCTCACTCTCTGGCTGCAAGCAGAGAATACATCACAAATTGCCTGGTAATTTTTATTGTAATTTTCCCAAAAGCTACCAAAAAAAACCCTCAGAGAAAAGTGCTTTGAGTTGCAGAATTTATGGAAAAACTCTGAAAATTGGAGACATAACTGATATTTTCTTTCCCTTTCTTCATATTTTCTCATGTAATCCTTCTTCAACCTTGAGTCATAAAGCTCTCAAACAAATTAAATTTGCAGAAGTATTTAATTCCAAAATGCTTTATTGTAGCCTTTTAGTCAGTATTTCAAAAACAAATGATTCCATCCTCAAAAAACAATTTTGTGAGCAAAGATCTTAAGATGGCCTCTAAGATCATGATATACTCACATTCCACATTAAGTATTCTCTTTCCACATATATTAACTACTCTTAGGCTGCGTTCACACATACCGTTTTTTCCCCAACTGCCAGCACCCTTTTCTCAGTAAATGTAATGGGAAACGGCCGCAAGGCGCACAAAAGGCGGCCGCTCCCGAAAAGCGCTGCAGCCGGCGTTTTTTTCCGTCAGAGCGGAGAACTTTCAAAAGTTGAGAAATGTTCAACTTTTCAGAAAAGCGCCGAGTGACGTGAACCGCTTTTTCCCAGCCGACCAATTGCAATGACAGAGACGCTGGCCGTTTCGCATAGCAACAACAAATATGGAGAAAGTGAAAGTGCCGGTGGAGAAATTGGACGTTGTAATAAGTCAATTTCCGTTACCGCAACAGTGATCATAAAGGCAGTATGGATTATACTGGACATGTATTGGAAATATCTGGTAAGCCTTTGCCTGTTGCACAACGCTGTTTTGTCTGCTAGAAGTGCTAACCAGCTGGTTAGTGAGCTAGCAGCTGCTCAGCTGTCAGGTGACGTTGCCGTGATCCGCTTTTTATTTCTCCTCACAAAAAGTGCTCCAGGCAGCGCTTTTTCCACATCAAAAAACGCTATGTGTGAACACAGCTTTATTCCACCAATATTAACTAAGTCATTCCATACACATGCCTTTGAAGCCGTGCCAACTGGAACTAGATGAAATTTCAAAACAAAACTCATTGCATTCTTTTTAAACCATCTCCAGAGGCCACCACCCCCTCCGGCAGCAAGTTGAAAATGCCTAATGTAATCCTTTACCAACGGACATGTTTTCGTTGATTCCCTCTCCTCCCTGCGCACCAAAAGACACTCTTGTTGTTGGAAAAGAAAGAGAAATAAGCATCGCTCAATTCCTACATTACATGGCATGTTATGTTTTTGTTTTTTTTTTCTCCCTGGGAAAGTCTTTGTGCTTTGCTATAGTTAATTCCTAGTGACGCCGACGGACAAGAGCAAAAGAACCAAGCGGCATGGCTGTGGAGGTGTGTGATACTTCCCTAAAGGAATAGTTCACCCCAAAATTTCAGTCATCATCTACTCACCCTTATGTCAGTCGAACCTCCATTGAAGTTCATAGAAGTTACCAGGTTAACAAGTTAACAGCTCCAAAAAAAGCATAAAATGTCCATCAAATTTCTTGAAACAGCTTGTGCAGCATCATCCAAGTGTTTTGTAGCCAAATAATTGTACTGTGGGTCAAAAAGTCCAATATTTACCTCATTATCTTCCAGATTTTCCTCGCTGACACTGCTTTGTGTTTGAACATGCCAGAAGTTGTCAGTGAGGAAAACATAGGAGATAATGAGGTAAATATTGGACTTTTGGAAACACAGTGCAATCATTTGGCTACAAAACACAAAAACGGATTTATGCTGAATGAGAAATTCGATGGACATTTTATGCTTTTTCTTTTGGAGCTGTAAAAAGATGGAACCATTAACGTCAATAATTTAATTGAATTTAATTAATTTAGGAGAAGGCTGAGATGGAACTACGGGAGCTAACTCGCTGTGTGCTTGGTGTTCCTATACGGACTTCAGTGGAGTTTCAACTGACATGGGGGTGAGGAGATAATGACTGAATTTTCATTTTGGGGTGAACTATTCCTTAAAATGTTACTGTTTGCCTGTCCATCAGCGCAAGTCCTATTGTTAGATGGAAATACACCAGACAAAGATAGACACAAGGAAAGTTTTATCCCACTAGCAAAACACATGGAGCAGCCGTAGCATAGCAGAATGGGAAAATCTGGGCAGGAATGTGAATGAGTAACATTTTCCCCTTGATCAACAACATTGATTGAAGTTCCCTTTAGCAAGGCATTGAGTTCCACGGTCTGAATCTGTGGAGTTACAAGTTCAGACAATTTTCACTGTTCCACTGTGTCTCTATCTCTTTCTCCAGCTCCTTCTCTCTTTCTCTGAACATACACACATACACATAACCACATTCTCACTTTCTGTTTGTATTCATTTTCTGCATTAGGTCTACTTTATTTCCTTTCCTTCACTTTTCACCGTGTGACACTATATCCTTCCCTGTTGAACTCTCTTGTCATATAGATTCTGTTATCCAATTAAGCTGCACTTTTGCTTGTCATGGCAATATTTTTCCTTCTTTTGTCCTTTTGAGGTAAAGCCCTTTTCTTTTTTTTTTATCTCGCCTACACACACACACATTTACAGTTTTTTCTTTTCTTTTCTTTTAACATCTTTATAAGTAAACTCTAAACTGTAGCACTCATGCACAAACAGCCATAAAGGGAACTGTCACACCATGGAGACATAAAGACATACAAACGCAAACATGCACACACACACACAGAGCTATAAACACAACTCTCCCAATCCCCTCCCATGCACACACAACACACACACACAGGCATAAACACAGCCCACACATGCACACACAAACAAACATAACCATGCCCCTCTCCCCACCCTCAACATCACGTAGACCAATGAAAACAGAGGAAACGTAAGTAAAGTAATATGGCGCAGCCGGCCATTTTCTCCACTTATGGACCGTATTAACCTTTCCACAGATGTCAGTATATAATAGGTGGTATCGTGCGCTACACGCTGGCATTTGTCTTGGATAAGGCACTGGGGTCTTCCTGGTAAATGCCACCAGTAATGAAGCAGCTTTCTGTCTTTGCCTGTGCCTGCTCTAATCTGCAGATAATAACCCTCTACAGTGTGTGTGTGTGTGTGTGTGTGTGTGTGTGTGTGTGGGGAGAACAACTGTGTATTCATGTAGGGGAGGGGGCAGGATGTACATTATATGTGTGTGTTTGTGTGTTGAAATTAATGGGATGCATGCATGAGTGTAGGTCATCAAAGAATGTGTGCGTAATTGTCAAAGAAAAGGAGTAAAAGATGAGAAAACACATGGAGAGAAAAAAATAAAATGAAAATAGAATAGAAGTTCCATCAGCAATGAGGGTGAGTGTGTGTGTGTGTGTGTGTGTGTGTGTGTGTGTGTGTGTGTGTGTGTGTGTGTGTGTGTGTGGATAGGGTGTATGTCTTCATCAGTCTATCTGTATGCACCTCCTTTTGAGCTCTACTGCATCTGCAACATCCCCTGCCTGCCATATGAACAGTGCTTTCGATTTTGGCAGAGGTGGATCGATTCGGTTCTCAGCCCTTGCCTCATCCTTTCAACTGTCTATCGAAACGTCTTTTCATATCTAGATGAAGTATTGATCCTTCAAAAGCTCTGTACCAAGCCTCCGAAGTCTCCGCTCGTGCGTTTGAGCACTTCTGAAGCTTCGGTTGGACCCGTGGACGGTTGATTGTGACGGGGCGAGGCAAGTGGCGCTTAGCTGCTGTGTTTCCGGGGCGGTTCATTTGCTGAAAATTGAACATACACTCTGAATGCATTTTTTATGACTTCAGCTGTGTCAGGCATGCAAAGCATCCCAGGAGGTTGGAAGGTTTGAGAGGAAAATCAAAGCCATGTGATTCTGGGGAAATTCTGAAATGGTAATCGCGGATGTGTTTACAGTGCTTGATATAAAGCAGCATAAAGATAACATTTCATATTGATTGAAACTTAAACAGCGAGCTTAATGTGGGAGGAGAAGAACCTATGCCTATTACTTTGCCTGTCAACATTTAATTAAAACTTCTAACTTTTAGCAGTTTTAACTGTTTAAATTAACTCATCAATCATTTCCCAAAATAGCACAGGTGTTATATCACAAATCACGGTGTGTGTGTGTGTGTGTGTGTGCTCTTTATTAAGATTATTATGATATGTTTTCATTTTGTGCTATCACTCATTTTGTAAGGTGTAAGTAGGTGTCACTGTTTTTCAAATGGCAGATAAAAATTCTCTCCTATCTAGAAACTTGCTTGTGTTGTATGCAAATCTCATGTGTAAGTCGCTTTGGATAAAAGCGTCTGCAAAATGTGAAATTGTAATTGTAATTGTAATTGTAATATCTCATTTCGTAACAAAGCTCTGTGTCTATGACTGTATATGGTTATGCAGGCGTTTGTGTATTTAGTACATGTTCTCACATGTTTGTGGGCTCTACTCCCGCCGCAAAAGAACAGTGAGAATATCTGGTGAAGGTCTTTTCATTATCAACCGCTCTCTCCTCTGCAGCCTCTCGCTGTCCTGCTCCCTGGTTGCTGAGCTCTATCGACCAGTTGGAGCAGAGGAGAGCACCCTGCGGGCCTGACCAAGCCAAGAGGAGGATCGGCCCCAAAAATACCACGTGAAGGCAAGACACCACAGTGTTCTCTATTAAGGTACGGCACAGTAAGACTTCTGAAAGTTCAAAAGGTGAGTCCCAAGATAAAAATGCACCCATTGTATGGCAGGGAACCTTGGATTTAAGTGTCCCGCAAATGGCAAATGGCATATGTTGATTCATACACAGATTATTAGCACTGAAATGGCTCAGTGTTCTCTGCATCTCTACAATGACACACAAATAATAAATATATTTATTATTTTCATAGAAATAAATGTACGTTGTGTTACTCTCTATCGCTGATTCATATAACAAGAGAGTGATTCAATATACACATTTCCTGAAAGCTTTTACATTTCAGGTAGGTCTTTTCCAGGAAAAATCATCTGGTGCACAGGGAGTAATGCGTTTTATATTTCCGGCAGCAGTAACAGCGGTTTGAAATAAATAGAAGAACTGAGTTAGCATGAGCAGCGATAGACACCGTGGCTGAACAGACAAAGAAAAGAGTGCCACCTACAGAAACTCAACAGAAAATCCAAGGAAAAAGAAAAAGTCACAGTACTGGACATACTGTTTGATTGACAAGTGAACTCTGGGAAGTGCAGTGCAAAACCATTTCAGGATTTTGCAGATTATCCCTTTAATTTACTTAAAGCTTTCCCTCATTGAATAGTAAGAGAGAAGGGGCAACAACATGAAAGAACGTTACTAGACTAAGGCTTGGCTTAATCCATGTCTGTGAAACAGGTCCTAGAATATGTAAATGAGAATAGAATAGAATAGAATAACCACTTGGTGTAATCAGTGGCATGTGTTCAGAAGAACTTCTGCCATTTCTGATGCTTCCTGGTAGAATCCTAAATAAGCTACTGTTAAAAATACTCTTCCGGTAAGAAAGCAGCAGTTTCTATTGCATAACAAGTACAATCTCATATCAAGATGTAAAACTGAAGCTCCAGATCCCTCAGTGTCTTCTATTAGATGGCTATGGGCACAGTTTGGCACAAAAGTGGCACATTCAACAGATGACATGACCCAATACAATTTGCTGAACTACAAAAACTCATTCCTCATTCGGTGTGCGAGAGAAGAAGGGAACAGCCTTGTGCAATTAGCAATCACACTAGCTACTTCTCACATCATCTGGTACCTCCAATATACTACAACAGCTTGAGAAAGAGAGAGAGATAATGAGACATAGAGAGTGAGAAGCAGAGGGAGTGAGAGAGAACATCCAGGTTTGGTCTTAAACTATTAAAGACTGCAGAATCATGTCACATTACTATACAGTCATGATATTAAAGTACAGAAATGTGGCAGATGCAGGAGTTCACTGCGAGGGCACCGCGGCCTTTGAGGTCAGGAACATTTTTTCAAGAAGCAGCCTACTTCACCTCATCCCTTCACATCCCCTCTCCCACATCTTCCTACGCACTCTACTTTGCTCTCTTAAAAAAAATCCCTTCTGTCTCTTTAGATCTTATATTAAGTTATTTTGCCAGCACTTTTCTCACATGACAGGAATATTGTATAGCACTAAGGTGCTGACCCTTGCACTCCTTGCAGTCCAACAAGTCCTTGCTTGTAATGATGGTTATCCAGGATTTGAAGCTAGGATTTGGATAAGAGTGTCAGCCATGTCAGTGTAAAATGCTTGAATTCTTGCTTAAGATCTCCGGTTAGTGATTTGAGCAGCTGTATATTGCCAGACGACATTTGTTGTTTGTTGTTACCATTATCCTGGAAATGTTCGTACCTTGGCATTGTACTCTACTATTTGAAAAGGGCTAACACAATCCCAGGGCCACATTTTACATTTACATTTTAGGCATTCAGCTCTCATTAAAAGCAACTTACAATGACTTTGTGTCTTAATCAAGGATATTTGTTCGGGACAATTTGGCTGCTGAGAGGATAGAACCTGTTACCTTCTGGTTACTGGATGATCTCTGTAACCACTAGGTAATCCTGCCTGCCAAACACCAAAGTTGTTCTACATGTGGAGAATAAGAACAGCTTGTGTGGAGGAAAAGATTCACCAGCATGAATGCAGGGGAATCTGGACAGGAGAAGTGCATGAATAGCATCCTTCAGTCTGTCAACAACTTCCTTCAAGGCGAGGAAGGCACCTAATCGCCTCAGCTGCTTCAGCGGAGCTGCACTGTGGCCAACAGCAGACGACTGTTGTTGCACTGGGCAGCTCCCAGTTGTGAATCTGTGTAACAGCATTTAGCATGGCGTTGCTGAAAAAGAGAGAGTGTGCTCAGACAGCCTACCCAGGGTAAACGGATCGTAAAAAAAAGGACAAGAAAAAGTAGTTGATGTTCCCCCAACTGCCAGGCTGTCTATTATTACCGTCCTGTGGCAGTGAAGGGGTAGCCAGCTGGCCAGAGACCTCGACAATAAACAAACACAACATTGTCTGGCTTGAACAAACAACCTGCAGTTTCCCCCAGAGCCAACTTTTCCTCCCCAGCGATGATGAATATTCTCTGTCTCCCGCAGTCATATTTTTCTGTTGGCTGTGGTGGGTTTTTTGGCTGCGGGGCCGGATATTGATAAAGCTGGAACAGGATTTGCTGCACTGTATAATGTGGCTATCGCTCAGCGGTGTGTGAGGAATGTTCTGCACCACTGTGGATATAGATATCCAACCTCCGGCTTTGACACAGAGGGTGACTGAGGTTTATGTGTAAACAGTGAAGCGAGAGGGGCGTGTGTGTATGTGTGTGTTAGTCAATAATCACTAATCTCATGCTGTCTGACCTCTGAGCCAGCCTGTGAAAACACACACACACATGCATACGGCATCCACACTTACACACAAAGTTGCATGTGCACACACACACACACACACACAGAACAATGGCAAAGAGACCAGCGTCCCAGCTCATACTGTTCTATTTGAGCTATTTACTCATCTAATCCCAGTGTGTATGCTGCGCTCCATTTCAACTGGCAGTAATGAGCTGTGGCTGGACCCTGCTGTGTGTGTGTGCTTGTGTGTTTGTCTGTGTTTGTGTGTGTCTGTGTGTGAGTGTGTGTGTGTGTGTATCTGTGTGTCTAAGTGTATCCTGCAGTGAGATCTACAGTGTGAACCATGCAGAGCTCAGAGACTCACACAGCACCGCTCAGCATAGTGGCACCTCGCTGTGGTGTGTGTGTGTGTGTGCGCGGTAAGATAGGGCTACCTTTTAGCACTCCTCCTGTGCCTCTCTTTGAGTCACACACACACACACATGCACACACACACACACACACACACACACACACTCATACATATTGTGTATATATATACAATGTTCTGTCGATATTAAATGAGAAGTGCTGGGCAACAGTCACTGCAGCAAGAACATTGCAGCTACTGCTGCAGGTTATGTAACAGTAAATAAACATAATTATTTAGCTACATTTTCACCCAGAACACAAGCTCAAGTAATATAGGGCTAATGCTTTGAATTAGGGTTCATGTCATAATAAAGTCTCCAAATATAGCGCACTCAACAGGTTTAGTGCTGGAACCTGAAAGTGAATGGGACCAAAACTTTAAGAGGGACAGGTAAATTGTATTGGGTAAACAGTGCTGAGCTGGAAGTCAGTAGTATTGAGTGCTCTTCAGAGATTTGAATAGAGATGCAATGCACAATAGGAGAACTTGAAACAGCCTAGAAAATAACACAAATAAGGCCCTGTAGCCTTGAAGATAGATGACAAAGTGCTATAATAGAAGAGCACTTCTAACCTAGTACATCTGACTCGGTTATTGTCAAAAGAAATGCAGCAATGTTCTCAGTGGGAATGTAGTGCTGTAGAAGTTAAGTGGTACGATAATGGAGAGAAATCAATCTATACGTAATTTAATGTTCCAAAAAATCTAGAGGTCCCAGGAGAGCGGATTCTCCAGTCATAAGCTCAGTTCAGTCCTTTTCTGTAACTCCAAAGAAATCCAGTTTGTGTTAATCCATTTAGCCAAAGCGAAACTGAATTTCACACAGGCCATGAAAGTTAGAGTCCACAAAAAAGTCGCTAGATACACTTCTTCATGCTTTAATCGGCTAAATTATGAGTGCACACTGCAGAATGACACGATTTCTATCTCTAAATAAATTAGCATCTGGTGCTTTCAGCTTGTCTAGTCTTCGATTTTCCTTCACTACTCTGTCACTGACACTCTGCACTTCCTATGTTCTTCAAAACCAAGAAGTTATAAACACGTTACAGGTGGAAGATGTTGAGCAAGAAGAGGAAGAACAACAGCTACAATAAGACAACAAAGATGATGATGACGATGATGATGATTACACAAGATAGTTGAAGTTTGACTGTTTGCACATTCCTCCTAGATCTACAAACATGTAGAGCCTTACACATAGGCGTTTTCTTTGGAGCAGCAATCTTGCACTAAGACCCCTTGAGCAATTGAAGTTCTTAGCTCAGCAACTTGCTCAGTGATACTTCAGCAGATACTTAAAATGAGGAAAAACACATGCAGTACATCATCTTCCATATGTAATACTGCTGTCAGTATTTGCAATTGAATCAGCAACTGTTTAGTTTTTAGTTGCCCTAACCTCAAACCAGACCTGCCCTCTGTGTATTGCATAATGTATTCATAACGCAGCTGATGTCGTCTAATGAAAAACATGTACAGTAGATCTAATGTAGCACAGCAGCGGTCTTGGACCAAATAAATATTTAATAACATATTACACTTAATGGCTGACTGGCTGCTCACTGATGAGCTGCTGGAACGTGTGGCGTAACGAGCTGTTAGCCGAGATCTCCCTATTCACTTCTTCTCGTCTCTGATCACCCAGACTAGCTAAAACCATTACATTATGCATGAAAGGGTTCAATGAAAGGCTGCAAATTGCTCCAAAACAGAGATGTTGCTTTACTAATGGTGGGATTTATGCAGTTTAATGGTGCAGTTTTTCCCATGCTATCTGTGGTCACTGAGAATGGGCAACACAGGTTAGAGACGAGCTTGGTTAGAAATATAGCATTAAATTGAATCATGTTGATTTTAACTGGTCAGCGTGTTTGGAAAGGTTATTGGAAATAATAAAGTTGGAACTGAAGGCTTTGTTTCCTAAATGATTTATCCACCTTCTTGCTTGCATGAAAGTAAAACTCAGTACTGAATATTATTCATGTTTTTATAACAAAAATAATGGTAACATTTTAGAGGATAAAGTTATCTGTTTGTTTGTTTTTTAATATTGAGCAATGAACATCAAGTAACATTTTCAAAATGGACCTTTGCATTTTGAAATGAAAGAAAGCCAGCAAAGCTGACCAGCTACAGCTGTCAGTAACAAAGCTGAATACTTGCAAACAAAAGCACACAAAACAGTCACAATATTTTCGAGTTCTAAAAAAATCTGAAAATATAACAATGAAAAACAAAATCAAATCACCAATAATAGCTCACTGCTACAACAGTTAACATTACTGCTAACAAACTCTAACATCGCCTACTACAGTAACATATTCAACAACCTAAATGAAACTAACTTATCAAGAAACCAGGGAGCTTGAAATGGATTGTCTACTTGCTAACAAAATGCAGTTTCAATTATAGAGAAATGTGAAATGGAAAAAGCAGTTTTCCAATGCAACAGCACACTGGGAGCAGTAACTTACGGGCCATCAGCTGGCCTTAAACAATTAATACCACAGCCAGTTAAGAGATGCACAGTTCAACAAGGACCAAATTAAAATCCTACAGCTTCTTTGTGTCTGGCAAGCACATGTAGATGCTTCCCAGAAAGGAATTCTGCATTTTGCCGCAGAGACAAGGCAGATAAACCTTCATATCCAGTTCTGTAGTGGCATATTTGCATCACACTCAGTTGTGTTGTGCATTCTGATTGTATCTGTCCTGGAGTAAAACAGTCTGTAAAACTGAAAGAGAAGATTCACCAAACACTACTGATCCAAGTTGATGGGAAAACCAGAGAGAATGTAAAATAATCTCCCTGCTAATTGTAAACAAACATTGATGTCTGAAAATGTCTTATATTCCTAGTGGAATGCAACATATCAGACTTTTAAAAGTTCAGTCGTGCGCGCGTATGTGTGTGTGTATGTGTGTGTGTGTGTGTGTGTGTGTGTGTGTGTGTGTGTGTGTGTGTGTCAAAGAGAGAATGCATGTGTTTATGTGTGTACTGAAGATGACCTGCCAAGGGCCAAGGTGTACATTACCAACAGGGATGAAATGATGGCTCACTCACCTGTAAAGAAACCTCAGCAATAAAGCAACGGGCATCAAAGTTTTACCCACAGACTGATAGAGAGAGAGACACACACAGGGAGAGAGAGAGAGAGTTGGGGGTCTCCATGGCTACTACAGCTGCTGTCATCTTCAATCCTGTGACCTTTTTACACACTGCAGATCAATAATACCGCAGTATAGTCTCCTAGGTAAACAAGGGAATAGGAAGACGCCTGACAGGAGTAATTGCTGACATTTCTCAGGCAGATTTCTCAGGCAGTCAGTGAAGCTCTTGGCTTCAGAAAACAGTGGGGACTTTTGTGAGAAACTTCCAGTAGATTTCTTTCTCTCTGTCCGCTCCAAAATCTGATGCCAGACCAGACCGCAAACTTGCCGCTCATTTGTGGTTTATTAGAATTCAGATAAATTGTTTTTTTTTCTTGATTTTTACTTGATAAATTGAATTTTGATAAAGTGATTAAAAAAACACCATCTCGGACTTACATGAAAAAGCTCAAAATTAACATTATTTTCTCAGAAACTAACCAACCACCTTCTCAGTGTGTCAGAAGGCAACAAATCCAGAGCCAAATGAAAGGAAGATAATAAATGTAGCTATACTATCCTTCTCTTTTAGACCAAAGGGCTTTGGATGGAGCCTGGACTTATTAAAACGCCTCTCACGGGCTGTCTTGGAGCGAGCGAGGCAAACCCTTGGCAGAGGAGTAGGGGTTGCCTTGGTGAGGCTCCGTTTGAAGTTGTGAACTCCTAATTTGTTTTCCGTCCCAGGCTGCCAAGCCGAGCCTTTTCAAGATGCCTTTTCAAGCTTTTCACGGGAGAAGTCAGTTCGGCGGAGATGCTAGGCAGGAGGAGAGGGGAGAGCAGAGAGAGATGGAAGGAGGGAAGGATGGGAAGAGAGTGGATGGAGGGAAGAGGTATTTTGGCTTTGGAGAACTAAGTGAGCATATACATCTGGGACAGTTGGAGACAGAAATGGTTTGTATGTGAAACAGTCTGTAGAGGGAAGAGAGACGAGTAGGTAAAGGATACCTGAAACTAGAAAGAAACCAAATTGAAAGAAGCAACAGGAAGAGGACTTTGTGACTACGGAGGAGCTCTTTTTTAATCCGCTTGCATCTTTTTCTTGTTGGTAATAACTGAAAGGAGCTCTGTTGGCAGCGCTGGGAGCTGAATGTATTTGGTTGATAAAAGTCACAAACATTTCACGCACAAAACTTCAACAGGGTTCACAATAGGTAACAAGAGCCATCAATTGCACTTCCATAAAGTGTTGTTAAGCACGAGTGGATGAAGTGAAGGTACTTGGCGGATTTTTAACAATAACATGTTGAATATTTGTAAGGAAATATTTGGTGAATATTTGTATTCATATCAGGAACCACTGATGTATTCCTGACTAAGGTCTTTTGCAGTTCTTTCTGAACATATTGTATTATACAATACTGCCTTTATTGGACTAGCCATCACGAATTTGGTGATTTTGCTGAGCTTATAGTAAAAGTTATTTGTATAGCACTTTTCAAAACAGAGTTACAAAGTGCAGGCAATAAAACAATAATAACAAAAGGTAAAATGATAATACAAAAAAAAAATGCCTGACATGAATTATAAAGGGTTACAGAAGGATGAAACAGGAGAATGGACCAAATCCAAATACCGAAACACAGTAAAAACAGACACACATACAAACACACACATACACACACACACACACGCAACCCACAAACACAAAGCCACTGAGAGCAACAAGGCTTCATCCAGCACCAGGCTAACACTTCCCCATCACACATTCCTCTTCCTCAGTACTGATATTTCCACTTTTATCCAACACTACTGTATATTACTGCCAATCTCTGTGATAACGGACGCAAGAATTAAGCACTCTATTGCCATGGCAACTGGTATTACATCTTTGAGCTTCTCTCACTCAGTTAACTATCTTCTTTTCCTGTACTTTCTCCCTGTTCCTCTCTCTTTCGCTGCTTTTCTTCCCCCTCACATGTGCAGAGGACAGTAATGGACACATAAAACCACAGGTATCCGGGTGCACACACACTGACACACACGCACACACACACACACACATGCACACTAGCCACCAGCGCAGCATGAGCCCCACCAAGCCAGGAGTACAAGTACAACAGAGAGAAAGAGAGAGAGAGCGCATGAAAGGTTAGCTTATTTTAAGAAGCGTGGTTCGAGGCCGGAATAGAGTTTAATACCTAATTTCAATTTCATCCGCGAGACAGGGACTCAGCGGGAGCCGGGAACCTGGCAGAAAACAAGCGGCCGCCAGAGAAGCAGACCGGCGGACTACAGAGGGTCAAGCTGCTGTTATGTTGAACTCCTAAGCCCCTCTCAGTGAGGGGGGAGAACGGCTACGATCGCTCTGGAGGAGGGCCAGAGAAACAGAGAAACAACTTGCACAATTAACGCTGGAGTTTACAGAAAGGTCAAGTAACTTAAAGGGCTGCTTTGATGAAAAACTTAAATCTAAATGTCTTTTGCGGTATGACGATAACTGGAAAACAACCTGATTCAGGTGTTGATCAAAACAGCTGCAGTTACCAAGCTTTGCGTATTCCCTTGAAGGTGGAAAAAACATAAAATAGAGCTGTGTGTTTTTTTTCCTACCCTTAAAACTTAAAAATAGAAATTTATGAAATAGGTCTTTTTCTGTACAGTATGCACATGGTTTTCTGTCAGATCCTGACTGATTGCACTGATGATGAGCTATGGAAGGCAGTAATAGAGTTAAAAAAAAAAAAAAAAAAAAAGAATAAACAGAAATATGTACAGATCTAGAAAACATTTCACTGGGCTCCAAGTGTTTTGATCACTGCAAGGAAAAAAGCTGTACACTGCATGAAGCACGGAGCAGCAATTAGTCTGTCAGGGTTGTACCAGGGCCGAGGTTCACTATTTTGGGGATAGTTAAATTGGTATTAATACACAATGTTCCATTGGCCCATTCATAGTGTGGTGGTTATAGCAGCCATCACTCCTGCTTTCCTCCAATCAACTCCCATGAGAAGCTTCTCTCCTGTGTCCTCCTCATTCTGTCTCCCTCTCTGCCTGTCTCTGTCTCAGTTCACAGCAAAAAAAATACTGAGGAGAGGGAACTGCGAAGGACGAAGGATAATTACTGCCATTTTCAACCTGGACCCTATTTTCCTATCATTTTCCATCATACCAATCAATTCCTTCAATTAAAAAAAAAAAAAAGTAATCCATTTTGAAGTGTAAAAATACCGAGATGTACCTTCAGCTGTGGCCGGAGCAGGGGGCCAAGTCACAGATTTTGGTTTTTGGTATTATTACCATTATGGTAAATGGTAAATGTATGTGGAGAAGGAATGCCTCCCGCTCTTGTGAAACCCAGCAGGCTGCCTGAACAAATCTGCTTCTGAAGTGTGGTAGCATACATATGAATAGTGTTGTGCTGGCGGGCCGAGCGCTGTACATTTGCTTAGAGTACTTAACTGTGAAATGTGGTTTGTTACCCTATGCTCTCTCTCTCTTTTTCTCTCTCACACCCTCTATCCGCCTTTCTCTAACACCCTCACTCACGTTCTCTTCTTTCCTTTTTATCTCTTCCTCCCTCTTACTTCTCCCTCTCTGTCTTCCTCTCTCTCTCTCTCTCTCCCGCTCTCAGTTTATCTGCCTATCTTCCTTTCTCTTTTTCGCTCTTTCTTTTTTTTCTCCATGCTCAAGCGCTCGGGCCTGAAACGAAGCAGGCAGCGTCTCGGCAGGAGGCTGCTGCCAGCGGAGAAATCTGCCCCGCTTCCTCCCTTCGATCTCCTCCCTCCCCTCCACCTTCTCCTCCCCCCCGTCATCCACAATTTACACAGTGCATTGAAATGTTAATTTACGGACGTGATTCCGCATACAACATTCATGGGCCCCCCCGCCAAGAACAGAAGAGACGGCGTACGTTTCAGCATGACTCCATAGTATGCGCTCGACTGTCTTCTTGGATGTAGTGCATTACCCCTCACTGGAGCAGTGTGACTCCTGCTAATACTTTGCGTGTCCATTTGTGTGTTCAGCCATATGGTCTCATTTGTTAGTGATTTATGTTACATGAAGTCTCCTGCTAGTTCATTATAGCTTCATGGTTATCTCTCACATTCTCACATATCAATAAAACGTGTTTTCACAGCTATGCATGTAGAGCAGTGTTTCCCACTCCCTTGAATTGTCAAGATAAGACTCCGTCTCCAGAAGAGCAGCTACCCTGGAATATGTATGATATTCCAGATTAGACCAAAATATCCTCTTTCAGTGGAGAGTTTTAGTGTCACATGTTGTGAGTGCCTTTCCACCCTGCTGAGAAAAACTTCTGAGGGGAAAAACTGGTGTGAACACATGGAAGTATGACAGATTACCCAGTGTCAAACAAGCTCTGGGTTCGATCAATAGCTTTAGCTGGTGGTGGAGTGACTCCCCAGTAACTGCAGGTTACTTTCCTGCAAGGAGGGTCTGAGTCCTACTTCAGGCAAGATCCTGTCATATTCTCAGTGGAAACTGAAAACAAAAGGGTTTTGAGAAGACTTTGGATAACTTTAAAAAAAAAAAAATAAAAAAAAAAAAAAAATATATATATATATATATATATATATATAACAGTATGAGGAAATACAAAGGAACATGTTTGTCCTACCCAAATTGCAATGTGACAAAGCACTAATTGGCACCTAAAGTGTATGATGCTGAAATGAAATAAATCACATCAGAACCATGTCCATGTCCTCCATCTTAACAAGTCATTCAGTCTATTATTGAGTCCTTACATTTGTATTTTCTTAAAACAAGTGAATTAGTCTGCCAATGGAGTTAGATAATCTGACTTGTTTCCAATGCAAATCAACTTGTTTAAAGAATTTAATAGAATCAAGTGTCATTTTCTTGATAGTTACATTAGTTACGTTAGATAGTACATTCTTGATAGTAGTGCAGTGATCTTCTTTATTCTGACTTATTCTCACTTTCAAGGTATTGACATTCATTTCTAGAAAATTTCAGAAACAAGTGAAACTGCATTGGAAGCAAGCAGAGTGATCTCACCCCATTGGCAGAATTGTTCTCTTGTTTTAAGAAAAAATAAGATTTCAAGACTGAATATGGGCTGAAATGACTTGTTAAGATGGACGTTTTTTGCAGTGAACCACCCATTAGTACACTACAGCTAACCTTCCCTGACACTGAACCCACACCTTGTTCACAACGCCAAACCTACTTGGGTCTGACCGACAAAGGGCTAATGAGACCGATGACCCTGGTGTAAGAGCAAAAGAGGAGTGTTGCTGGAGTCCTACTACCTACCACACAGACATTTTGCTTATACCTAATGTTTTTCCATCCCTGGAGCTCATCAATTCGATTTCAGCATCCACAAACACAGTTTAATAGCAACACAAGAGATTTGAAACTGCATCATGCTCAACTTTTGGTAAAATCAGCATTACAAAAACATGATATTTGTACTTATCTCAACGTCTCCATTATACACTCTACTGGATAAGGATATGGAGCAGCACTACATCGCAAAACGCAGAGAAATGAAGCCAAACTAGTGTTTTCTTGGTTTCATTCCAAAATTCTAGTTATCCATTTTGAAAAAAACAAACAAAATGTATTGTCTATTTTAAAACACACATACACAGATGATTCTATCCTTAAAAATATAACTATTTTGTAAGACAAGGTGTTAAGATGACTCATAACGCCTAACATGCTCTATTTTTATGCCAGCAATCACTTGGTAACAGCAGGTGTTTCAAATGGTGGATATTTCATTTTGGAATGAAACTCTTAATTTTAAAGGTTTAAAAAGATTTAACAAAGCCCTTATTGTTATGGCTGCCCTACATGTTCCGGCAAAAAATATCTTAATCTGGAGTGTTTATACGCATAAGGCAACCATAACAATAAAAGGCTTTTTAAATATTTGCACATAAAAAGGGTGACTTGGCTTCCTTTCTCAAAAACAGGCTTTACCTTGGATCCATTGAGAACCTTTTATGCAAGCATTATTGAGAATACTTGCTGGAATATGAAACAAGGACAGTTTGGTGTCATCTCTCAATATCTGAACATTCAAATTACAACTTAAATCTGCAGTCGCAAACCCTGATCACTCATCATCTCCTTAAATTTTGTGAAATGAGCACCATGTCTTAAAATACAAATGCACATGCTCCATGCATGAAAAGTGAGAAATGAGTGAGTGACAAATACTGTATGATTTCCCATCACAAAATAATTAGTTTGACATTGAAATTTGTGGATGGGTGTAAACATTTGCCTTAAACTCTGACGACCAGGTTCGATTCCCAACTCTTACTGCACAGATTTTCTAAGTTTTTCTTATTTAACCATGACAAAAGCCTTTCCCTAACCTTTACCAAAGTGTTTTAGTTGCCTAAACGTAACTGTTATCAGTGAAAATGGCATGCCCAATTCCTGCTACTGTCACAGAATCCAGTTTGTGGTGGAGAAACATATGGACAACAACACGTAGTTCTGTGTTTGAGACATGCTCACTAATTTTTTATTTTTAAAAGGGAGAGTGAACACTATTTCCTTAATAGTAATTTAGTATAAAATGCCCAATTACTGAGAATGGCATCTTAGTCCAACATTGGACTAAGAAGACATTGATATTGCGTGACAGGGGAGTCTGAAAGACACCTGTCACCCCATCCAGTCTATCCCAACAATTTTTGAGCACACCCACCCATATCCTGTATTGGGACTTGGCTGCAGTCTGTGAGGCGATCAGACAGCGGTGCTCCTCAACAGAATTTGAAATCAAGTCTCGTGTCCCGTCTCCCGTCTTCTGCCGAGTGTCAGCGTGTCCTCTTTTGTACTTGCGCATCACGGTCCTGTCCTCACCTTTTCCCTTCCTCAGTGCCCCGAAGTGGAGAAGCTTCCCTGCAGATTTCCCAGCAGGCTCCATCAAAGGAAGCCAGCCAGACTGCTGACAGCCAGACGTCTCCCACGCTTAGATAAAGGAATGAAGAAACCCACACTTCAAGAGCGGAGAGTCCCATTAATGTACTATACTTCCTGACATTTCTAAAGCGGTGAAGGGACAGTTAAGTGCAATTAAACTAAAGACCATATAGTGTTCACTGGGTTCTTGTGTAATCTTTCTGCCGCCTTGTGTCCAGAATCTGAATCTGAGCAACTTCATTGTCTTTTTTTGTGGCTTTGTCTTGTGTTATAAAGAATCTCAAGTTCACTGTTCTTACATCTACTGTACATGTGCTCAATATGATTGGTTGATGCACTAAATTAATAGCCCGATTGTCAAGGTGTTTGCTGTGCCACCCGTTTCTAAGAAGTAAGCCATCGTATTCTCCATATGCCAAGTAAACAGAGCATTACATTACATTCTTCTTCCAGTAGAATTAGTGCAAGAGTAGAATAGGCTTCCATTTTTTGTATCGCCAATATTAACTAACCAATAGAGGGCATTCAGGTGATGTAACGCACCCTCTGGCAGCCATATTGGAGGTCCTCAGTTCTTGGACAATGCAACAGTGGCTGAGAACAGATGATTGTGTTTATAAATGTACAGTTTTGCCGTCTCAGCAGAAGTCAGTACATGGTTAATTTCTGTGCCTAGGCCTGTTGACTGGTAACTGACCATTTCACCACTAACAAATCTGATCTATTTTGTGTTTAGATAATGTCGACTAGTTAGCTAGTTAACTGCAGTATCTAGCCAGCTTGTTGTAAATACATCTGATTTGCACACCAGCGAATGTATCTAGTAGAAGACAGCATTAGTAGTGGCTGGTAGTCACATGTTAATATTGACAGTGGTTGCTTTACTAAAGTAGCCTGATAGCTAGTTAGCTAGCTAAAACCAGCTGTTTGCAGTAACTGAGCTGAGTCTTCTCAATCTAAAACTTGTAGTGCATTTGGATTAGAGACTATAGGACCAAAGGGGCAAGGGCTAAAGAGTACTCACAGTAACCACAATTCTGAAACCAATCTACCTTATCTACCTTAGACTATTCACTTTTACTTATAACATTACTGAATGGATCTACACCCACACCACAACAATCTTTTTCACATATCTCTTTTTCATGTCCAATTGTGGTATATTTAGCCACTACTTGTCCAATGGTCTAACCAGACCAATTACTGGAAAAGGAAAAATACAAATATATATATATCATGTTTGTCTAGACAGCCATGAAAAGAACATTACATTATTGAGGAAAAAGTACAAATCCCCATGGGAATGCTCGGCAGCGCTTCATGGCAACAGGTCAGACAGAATGTACAGTGTGTGCTTAACAGGAAGTGCATATAGGCAATAGAGTATATTAGTAGCATAGTGTGTGTGAGTTGCATGTGAGTTATGTAATGTGTGTGTGTGTGTGTGTGTGTGTGTGTTCATGTGACCCTCACCAGCTGTGGGAGCGTGTACGTCATACTGTGAGGACATTGACGAGTACACGTGGACACAGAAGCAATAAGGACGGAGTTGGCGTGTGTGTGTGTGTGTGTGTGTGTGTGTCTGCCAGTTCATACGTGCTTTGATTTCTCCTTTCTCCATTATCAGATGTTCCTTTACAGGTTCATAATCTTACGTAACTGTAGCAGCTGCCTCAGACTCTCTGCTGACAGCCAGGTGATAGCGGCGTGTAACCCCACAAACTCCATTTAGTTTTCATTAAAAACTGATACGACAACAAGACGGCAAGCGCAGAAGCTTCAGAAGAAGGATGAAAAACACATTACGGGCATTAGTCGTCTCTAATTAGGCGGATATGAAGGTATTCGAATGCAAAGCTTTTACGCTCGAGAAACACAATCAATTCGGTGTATAAAACCCCCATCTCGTTTAATTTACAAAACACCATACGTCATTATTGAAATATAAAGTACACATTTAAATTAGCGCTCCTTTATCACAGCTAACTAAGCTCTTTTGTTTACTTCAAAACAGTGCGTGCACCGTCGGCTGCTAACTTAATGCAGCTGCTTGTTAATTGTGTGGTAGGGGCAGTACCTGGGAAAACAGATTGGTGTATGAAAATGAAGGTCCTTCAGGGCCACCGTGCCTGCCGCTGATGGAAACGTGGTGTCTGTTGAGAAAGAGAGAAGGAGAGAGGCAAAGAGAGTGTGGCACAAAGAGTGAGAGCAAGAAAAGTGAGACAGAAAGAGAAAAAGACAGAGACTGAGAGAAAGAGAGGCAGATGTATGAACAGGAAAACACAAATGAAACAATTTGAGCAAACTGGGAAAAAAAAAAAAAAACCCTCAACAAAGAAATCTATTTTTTGCTCAGTCAATTAACCCACTCAGAGAGGCCAAAAATGAAAACCATCTGATGAATATACAGGATCAAACCTCTGATGTAGCACCAGTCTTTAAGAGCAGAAAACAAGGAGGGATCAAAACAGACTGAGAATAGCAGACACATTCAAATGTAAACTAATTCAAGGCCCCGCTGCAGCTGTCAGATATCGGAGATTAGCATTGGAAATTTATGCTAACTATTGAGAAATCAAGTGTCAGTTAGAGTTAGATGTACCACTTCAATTAGCTCAGCAGTCGCAAAATGATTGCACTACACGTCAGTCAAGTAGCTACCTGATACTCATTACAGATGTTGAGCTTTTATCCTTTGATGCCAGATTTTCTATCTCAGGCTTATTCCAATGTAATAAAGTGGAAGAGACACGTCACCTTTGTTTCCAAATAAAAAAAAATCTAATATTTATCAGGATAAATCACAATATTTTCGTCTTTCAACCTTCATCTGAATCCAGATCAATGTGGCTTTATTTCTGTTTCAGTTTTATATGTAAGGTTGCACCTGTGTCCAACTTTGGAGTACAGACTTCCTTTTTGCTTCTAAGTTTAAACCAACAGAAACAAGTGAAGGCTTTCATTCCAAACTGCTATGTGAAGGTAAAACAAGCACAGATCCTGCACAGGCCCACGGCGCATGTGTTCAACTGAAACACTGCAGGACGGTTAAATTACCAAATTCTACTACCGTTACTTAAACACCACAAGATAATAACCTTACCTACTGTTAAAGTTTGTAGGGCAGCAGAAGACGAGTTACTGTCTACAAATCCCGTTACTAACACAGACGAGTTTGGAGCAGATTGTGGAATGTTAGGTTTCACCGTTGTTTTCAAACCAGAGACTCTGTTGGATTGAGTTCAATGCTGCTGGTCTGCTGTCTGTGCTTCTCCACATGACAGACATGATGTGATGCGCACATCAGACGCATTAGAGATCGATTTAGATCAATTTCTATACACTGATTAACTTTTGACTTTGTGTGGGAAACAATGCATCTCACAGTCAAAGACACCCTCTAGAGGCCATCTGACGAAGCACATCATCTCATGATGCGACAGATCTATGACTGACTGCCTGACCTGAATTTGGCAAAAACAAAAAAAAGATCAATAATATTCCATAATGAGTTGTACTTTAAAACCAGTCATTAATAAGTAGTTGTCACTTTTTCTAAAATCACTTTTCAATTTCAATTTAAGAGAACTAATATTGCCAAAGCATTTCAGTACATCACAAAGAAATTAGTACATTACATTGTGGACTTTTGACCATTTAGACGATGTTATTTAGACGATTTAGATTAATGTTTGACCATTTCATTGACAACAAAAGTGCAGTGTTTTCCTTTGAATTTTACTCTTGACAGGGTGGAAAAGCCTCTGGAACAGCATTTAGACCATGTGACACTAGAACACTTCATTGAAACCCATAATAATGAAATTATTTTATTAAATTTTTTTTTTTTAAATTCTTACAAAGTAAAATGTGACAATAAACTAAAATGTCATTGCCGGTTTTACAGTTTTTATGTATCTGTGGTCAGGGAGGAGCCTCCATCACATCGGCAGCGGATGGCACGACTGGCTGATATTCAATATTTAATAAAAGGCCAATATCAAGCCTAACCCAAATAGACTCAAAGTTACATTGGGTTGCTAGAGACAATAAAAAAGTTGAAATCCGAAATAAATGACATTAATCAAAAATGTATTACTGAGATTGTAGCGTGCTGAGACAAACTTCCCAGAAACACACACTGTCTTTTCCTCTTCACCAAGCCCTACTGGAGGTTTCATGACATTTGAGAGAAGAGAAAAAGCAGGAACATAAATTATCTCTTTTTTTTTTTTTGCTGGACTGAAACTCATGGTTGTCAGTCCCTCCTTGAAGCAGCTCGAGGTGAGTCTTGTTTTTCAGGTCATGGTGAAGGAGAAGGCCGAGGGAAAACGGTCGGTGACCTCAGACTCCAAACGGGCTTCAGAGCGTCGTTCACCGGACAGGAGAGGAGAGCAGAAGAGAGGAGAGGAAAAGAGGAGAGGAGGCAGCGACTTTAAATAGACGACTCAGCACAAGGACACACACTCCATGAACCTATAGGCAACTAGGCTAATGTGTGCTGGGCCGCAGTGACCAATTGGCTTCACACTGTTCTGTTCTAATCTAGTCTAGTCTTGTCTTGTCTAGTCTAGTCTAGTCTGGTCCAGTCTAGTTGAGTTAACTCTGTTATAAGTTAATATGTGCTCCAGTGACCATTTGGCTGGACACTATTCTGTTCTGTTCTAGTCTAGACTACTCTAGGGTAGACTAGTCTAGACTAGACTAACTAACTAGTCTAGACTAACTTTAGTTAAGTCTGTTATAAGTTAATATGTGCTGGGACCCAGTGACCAACAGTGACAGTATTTAATTTCCTATTCTGGTCTAGCCTAGTCTAATTTCATCTGTGTATTCTGGTCTAGTGAAGTCTTTTCTAGATAATCTGGTCTACATATCCAAATCCTATTCTATTCTATTCTATTAGTCTAGTCGAGTCTATAGTTTAGATATTCCAAAATAAGTATCATGTTTCAATTTGTACTTTTGTCTTCTCTTGTTAGTCCACACATCCAGATTGTAGTCTTTCCTGGTCTACATATACACATTCTATTCTATTCTATTCTATTCTCTTCTCCCTGCTGCGTGTTAAGTGAAGGAGGTGTAGCAGGCAGTAAGCAGCAGGCTCGTCTCTCGCTTCGTCACGTCGGGCTGAACAGTCTTGAAATCGCCGCCGATCCCTGTTCTGAAATGCAGCAGTTTAGCCCTCCTCTGAAATTCAAATGAAGATTAATCATAGCCGCTAACAAGGCAGCTTGCATAATAAACCCTCCAACGGCTCTGTGATTCACTCCTCCAGCTGAGGGGGAGGAGGAGGAGAGGAGGAGAGGAGAGGCTAGAAGGGAACAGAACAAAAGTGAGGAGGAGAGAGAAGACGAGAGAAGAAAAGAAGAAAAAAAAGAGGAGGAGGTTGTATGTAGAGCGGAGGTCAGGTCCAGTCGGCAGAGAGAGCAGCTACAGAGCCAAGATAGATGGAGGGGAAATGCTGAGGCTCAGCAATGTCACTGTACGTCTAATAGGCCAGGGCACTCTCTGTGTGTGTGTGTGTGTGTGTGTGTGTGTGTGTGTGCACATTATGTGTCTTCTGGACAATGGGACGATAAGTGTGTGTGTGTTTGCTAGAATGCAACTATTGCCATGTGTGAAGTATGTGTTTTTTTTCTGGACTACAGTTGGGTGTATGTGCATACAGGAAGTTTGTTTGGGACAATTGCTGTGTGTGTGAGTGTGTGTTAGAATGTAACTATATCAGTATATCAGTATATACAACTGTTTGGGCATGTGTTTATTTCTGGACAGTAGTTGGGTCTGTGTGTGTGTGTATTTCTGTTTGCATGTTTGTCTCTCCACACACACTAGTGGAGTCTCAGTGACGCAGCATCGGGGGGGGAAACTAAACCAACCGACCATCTAACTCAGCTCAGCCCAAATAAGCAGATTCCAGGCCGCCGCCCCGCCGGCTGCTCTGTCCTCACCGCCTGACTCACAGGCTGCGCTCCCACTTCGGCCTCAAAACAGATTTCAATCCAACAGTTGTGGAGGAAAAAAAAAATATTATTAACTAACTGTAACCCAGAATTAGCACAGCAAAAAACCTGGAATAACCCACGCTAACCTTCGAGGGCGGACAGCAGCCTCAAACGAACCTTAACCCAGTGTGATTTTCATTGATTTGATTTTCGGAGTATTTCCCCGACACTAATTCTAAAACCAGTTCCAAATGCGATGATGAAAACACAGCCGTAGCGTGCCATCATCGTCATCGCATGACGTCACGCGTTTACCGCAGATGAACTTGCAGAAAAGCAAAGCGTTGCCCATACAGCAAGGGATTCAAGTCTTATCAAATAGACATGCTGTTTTTCTATTATTTTCCGAGGCTTTTTCTTTCACTTTTTTTTCTCACTTGCACCTTGCAGCATTACTATGCGTGCTTTTGACCATACAATTTCATATCAAAAGTGATGAAAAGAAAATTATGTGAGGAGTCTCTGTATAATGAGCCCAAGCTTTTTGTATTTGTTTAATTTGGTTCCACATCTGTTTCTGCACTCGTTTCATCTGAGCAGGAATTCTAACTGCAAAATGAGCGGCTTGTTTTCAAGACCCTCACTGATGAGGCTGTGTGTGTGTGTGTGTGTGTGTGTGTGTGTGTTTGTGTGTGTGTGGAGTGTGTGTAGGGGGGCATTGTCACAAACATGCAGACACAACCCCCCCCGCCCAGGACACACACAAAAAAGCATCATGAACATATGAACACACAGACATAACACAACTTGCCCCAGGCTTAAACACTCTCTCTCTCTCTCTCTCTCTCTCTCTCTCTCTCTCTCTCTCTCTCTCTCTCTCTCTCTCTCTCTCTCTCTCTCTCTCTCTCTCTCTCTCTCTCTCTCTCTCTCTCTCTCTCTCTCTCTCACACTCACACACACACACACACACACACACACACACGCACATCATGGCAACCTGCCAGGCGACATGTATTATCACAGCATGAGGTTTTGTGGTGCTAAGTACTGTGCAGTGCGGTACTCTATAAACTGTCATTTGGCAGTGGAAATGACAAGACTTGACACACACACACACACATGCCTGGGCACAAATGTATATAGACATTTTCACACAGATACAGAATAGTGTCACACATATGGTGTCAGACAGACACCAAAATAGACACACGGATGCACATACACAGACACATACAGTACACATGTATACATATGCAACCATGTGCACACACAGACACACTAAACCTAACCCTCTGCTCAAGTGTTTTAAGTGAATAGTTCAACTGGTTTTCACATGGATGAGATGAAAAGAATTAAAGATTAAAGATTTTGTTTTAATTAATCTCTTAACTTTAACTAATTCAAAAAAGGATAATTAATTCTTGTTATCAAACCTAGTAAGAAGAGTAATTGCCATTAGTGTTGGTGGATGAATCTACTGTTCTGTTGGTGGGATTGTATTGGCTAAGCTGCTAAATGAAAAGCAGGAGTCACACAGTCACGCACACACACACACACACACACACCAGTTAATTACATATCCTGTGTGTGTCATTGCTAGCCATTCTGTCTTTATCGCCACAGAGTCGCTTAGGCTTAGGGCCAGCGGGGTCGGCTGCTATTTTAGCCAACACAGCAGCCTGGTGGCCTAACTCTGATAGAGGACACACACACACACACACACACACAGACACACACACGAACGTAAGAGCGGTGAGACGTTCATATTGCAGTTTTTAAATTGGTGTGGGCCTGAAATGCTGCATTTTTCTCTTGGAAGCCACTCTTACCCAATCACCTCGAAAAACAGCCGTCGCAGCATTGAAGGGATGAGAGCGACTGTTACTGTAGGTGCTGTAAATCTAGGTAGCTTATCCAGTTGAAGGGTTTCATTCCAAAAACGCTGTATAGATCTGCTTTGGGAACATTGCTACCTGCATGTTCATCCCACACTATTTTGAAAGTACAGGTAATTACATCGTCTAAAGCAGTGGTTCTCAAACTTTTTTGAGAACTCATTTGATAAGATTTTGTCCCAGGGTCCCCCATCTGATAAGATTTTTGCTTTTAGATGTTTTATTACAGAAATTATATGAAACCCATGACCAAAATAGTCATACATTCTGTCATTGTGTTACTTATGGATGGAATTATAGTGAAAATAAATGATTCCCCTTTTTGCTGGGGACCCCCTGGAACCCCCTCAAGGACCCCTGGGGGTCCCCGGACCCCACTTTGAGAACCACTGATCTAGAGCATGAGGCGACTTTAAAAAGCAAAGGTCATTCGTTCGCTAATGACTTCTGTAATATTTAACAGCGAGACAGTGAGTTTTAGATTCAGTAGCGGAGATTCTACTCTACCAGCCTGTAGAAATGCACAGCAAAATGCAGCAGATGGTCCGGCACGGCGTGGCACAGTTCACCGTGTCCCAGCAATAGTTGGAGTGGTTTCTCAGCGGCTTCCGGAGGTGTCAAGGCATGACTCATCATCAATCAGCTTCCTGCTGTCTGAGCGGCAGACAAATGCATCAAACGCTCGCTGCCACTGAGCATGTTGAACAGCGCCGACTGTATCGCCGCCATAACAGATAAATAATCCATGCTTGTGCTTTCCGCTGTCGTGTGAGAGGATGCAATCGTTTGTCAAGACTGAGGGTGAACATCTGTGTTAGTGTGAAAAGAGCACAGTATATTACAGAGTGCTCTCTTAGGTGGCACTCTTGAGCAGCACTTAGGTCTTGAATAAAAAGTGATGACTTTGTCCCTGAACTGGACATTATTACCATGGCGACCACAAATGGAGAGCTTTTTGCATTTGTGGTACAGTAACTTTTTCTTGGCAGGGTGGAAAGGCTTGTGAAATGGCATTTAGACCACTCGAGACTAAATGTTGGCGCTGAAAACAAATGAGTTCATTTTTTTTGGGGTGGTACCCGCTCTGCCCTGCTTATTTAAAGGTTCTATATGTAGCATTTTGTGTTTCTCAGACGTAATGCCACATTTCCCATAAACCCTGCTGCTTCTTGTTGCACAGAGGATATTGCTATTTGTCCCACCTCCCTGGCATTTGTTTTAAAGCGCAAGAAGAAGGTTAAAAGCCAATAACAGCCTTTGATAACAACTAATATTCTGTCTGACAAGGTAGGCTAACAGGAAATTGAAACTATGCAGTTAGAATAGTGCAACTGGACTAAAGTCTATTACTTGCAGAGTAAAAACAGTTCCTCTGCCATAAATTCTGCAAAAGCCAATGTTAAATGCAACGTAGAGGCTGGTAACACTTGCCAAGCAGTTGCCAAGCTTCTCAGCGATAGTCTTGTTTGTTTGTTTGTGTACAGTAATTACACTAATGTCTCAAAATTAACGTGGTTATAATTTATTGATGTTAAAAGGAAGCACTGATGAATACAGTTTTAAAGTAAACAATGGTTTTACAAGCCAAGCAATAGGACTTTCCTGTTGAACCCAGACTGTCTGTATGAATAACTGATATTTTAATGGTCAGATGAGATTACTTGCCTGAAAATTTAAAGGAGATGTTTAAATAAAAGATAGTACTCATTTTTGTTTCACAATTCAAACAATAGTTATGAGAAGAATTATTGAGGCTTCTGCTTCTCCAAGGGTCAAGAGTTCTCCAGGCTCGCTGCCAGAGAGGCTTTCTTCCAAACAATTGCAGTAAATGGAGTCCAGCCCTTCAGGCTTCAAAAAGCCTGAAGGCAAAACATGTCCATAAATGTCCTCCATAAAGCTTGTGCAGCATAATCAAAGTTTTCTGATACCATGCCATCGCTCTGTGAGTGGATTTTATCAATTATTTAATGCAAATCGAGTCTTCCTTCATTGTATTCAGCTTCTGCGTTCCCAAACCTCGCGACATCATGCGTCCACGGACAATCCTGGCAAACTCCTGATAAGTTGTATGAAGAAAAAAACACTCATCCAATTTTGCGAGGATGAGTACACAATGACCGAATTTAAATTTTTGGGTGAACTATCCTTTGCTGGTGGCAGGTTCCAGTGGGAGGCTGGTGAGGAAAAAGGCCGGAGTTTGACAGATGTTGTGAAAGCAGTGAGTTGTGCACAGTGTGCGTTCAAACTGAGATTCTTAGCGGCGTTGGAAGAAGTCACCATGCTGCTGTCAGTGATGATGGAGGCGTCATAAAGTGGATGGGATTTATCAGTGAAGGATAGGAGCTCAGTCCCGTCGAGGCTGAGCTCGAGGTGATGAGCAGACGAACACGCAGACACATCTCAACTTGTGCATCAAAAGAAGGAGAGGAAGTGTAAAATGGATGTCACATGAAAGTCCGTGGCCGTTAAGCTCCATAATTGTCTGTACAAAGCCCTTGATATTAGTCATCAGATAATGAGATTTGAAAATGTGAATTTAAAGAGACATACAGTTCTTTGTTGCAAGGGTTGAAATGAAGTGCGTTCTTTAAATAGCCTTGAAGTTTCATCTCTGAACGGCGCGACCGCTCCACATCTTAGGAGCAGGGGGAGGAAACGAACTTTTACCATTTCATCAGCTGACTAGAATAAAAAATGTATCAGATTAGGACAGGGTGTCTAAAAAAGTCTTAATATAAATTATTTAAATTTAAGGTCTTAAGGTCTTATTAAAATGTCTTAAATTCAGTTACTAGAGGCCTTATTATTATTATTATTATTATTATTATTTCATCATATAATGGCAGGTTTCTTTGTGCTGCATGTCCATTCTTAGATTAATACTGAACAATGTGATTAGTACAATATGCATTGTATCTAGTTTATTAAACACAGTTGGACTTCATGTCTGTTAACAATTAATTTCCTGCCATCCCTTTTTCTTCTACTGCCTAATTATAGTTTCACAACTTTCATTATTTTCAGTGAAAAAATAGACAGGTTTTGAGGTTTTGGCAGCTTTGTTTCTTTTTTTAATTTGTCTTAAATTTAATTACAGGTAGCATTAAAAAAGAAGGTCTTTAAAAGTCTTACATTTGGCTTTCTCAAATCTGCAGATAGCTGGTAAACAAACTTGCAGCCACAGTGAAAATTTAACAGCATGTGGCTGGTGTTGATTTCTCAGCCTGTTTGGGAGGTAAACAAAAAAACATATTCACAGATCACAATAAGCTGAAAAAAAAACACAAGCCATTTACTATTAAACCATGTTGGCTGTTTTTGGAAAATTTGTCCAAAACATCCAGATGAATCCAGTTGGAAGCTTTGATCCGTTATTGATCTTCAAAATTAAATCCACTTCATCCATGAATGGGAGATGTAGGTTAAGGAAGGATTTTTATGCTTGGAGAAAAAGCATGGGCTCAATATTAGGAGGGTGATCCTAATATTTTGTTCACATTTTGTAACTCATAACAGTGATATTAAATTTGCCTGAGTGTTGAGAGATGATTTTCCATTCCCCCCCCCCCCGACATCTGTGGTTCCCTCCATTGCCTCAGCAGAAACTTTAAATTGAAACCGGTTTACATCATAGCTCCCACTGCCCCCACAGTGCATCTGAAATCCTCTCCAGAGACGTTTTCCATCTGTATAAGTTATCCTTCATTGTGACAATAATGCTGCACATACTCTCTCCGAAATTGGATCAGGAAATTGATTTTAGACACGGGCAAAATGTGCGAACCAAAACGCCATGAAGTCACTTTCACCGTTTCTGCCTTCGAGATGCGTTTGTAAATTGCCGAAAAAAGTGACTCGTTTTTTTGTATATTGGCCGAATCTGCTTTGTCAAAGTCCGGTCTCCCACCTTTTTTCACCTACTTACAATTATTGATAAACGCACTATTTTCTTCGTTCCATCGGCATAAGTTTCCTCCGACGGGATTTCGGTGTTACACTTGTTCAAACTGAAAGGTTTAATAAACATAAAGAAACCGATTCACTTAAAAACAATTCAGCAACATAACTAGTTTTTTATATATATTGTCAGAATTTGCTTTGTTCGTATTTATGTACTAGAAGTTTGATTTTCAGACCCGTTTCCCCATACAATGGCAGTGAAAGGAGAGAGAAAAACGCAATTCTCCAATCTCCTCTACCAGAGCAACAGATAACAATCGCTGATTTTGGGGCCCAGAAAGCTACACAACCCAAGGTACTACCAAAGTTCAACATCACTTTAAGATCCCAGGATGCCCCAACATTTGCCAGTGTGAGCCCTTCATGAGAATATGCAAGTAAAAATAACACAATATGGATTTCCCATGTAGACACAAACTGTAGGCTTTGTTTTGTGTACATGCTCTAAATTGTGGGCGTTGAGGGCCCTGGGAGATAAACAGTATACGTTGATATTAAAAGTGACATACAAATAAACAGTAAACAGCAGAGGCTAATGGTATGTAAGGTGAATATCCATAATGAAATGAGTAAAATCAAACTTTATATATAATGCTGGTGTGCGCCCAATAATAATGTAGCTGTTTTGCCTCGCCACCGAATCCACGTGCTCCAGCTGGTTCTTCTTTGCTGGCATAATGTCTTCCATCTTTCATTTAGGTACCACCACTAATGTGTGTGTGTGTGTGTGTGTGTGTGTGTGTGTGTGTGTGCGTGCACGAGCATGCACGAGCATGCACGAGCATGCACGCGCCCGCCTGCCTGCGACCATTGTTGGTTTTAATGTATTTTTAATTTCCCGTGAAGTGACTGGAGTCCTCAGTGACCGGCACTCCATAATTGGCTGCCTGTGTGAACATCAGTCAGCCTAACGAGAGAGAGGGAGCTTCTACTGTGGCCTGCCACAGACACACACACACACACACACACACAGAGGTATGCACACACATTTCAAGTGAATGCAGTCTGGCTTTCTTTTCTGTCTCTCACTTATTTCCTCTTTGTCTCCGAAACACACACACACACACACACACACACACACACACACACACACACACCAAAGAGGAAGGCCTCATTAACCAAACAGGCACTGTCATTGGTTCCAGAGGGACCAAACAAGAAGTGTTTACCGGTTAGTCTGTATGTGTGGGAACGGTGTATGAATAGAACCGAGACAATTAGCTACACACTGCACATTAGCACATCTGTTAGCCATGGCTGGCTTACTTGCGACGGCTAATGCACACACACACACACACACACATTGTATTCATTAACGCATATCGAAGAGACACCGCGGATTATTTTTGTGGTGCCGCTTTAATGGGTGTTACATGAACCTGCTAGAATGCACTAGTGTTTTAGTAAAGGCTGTTAATAAGCTCTTGATTTAAAGCATGTGTATGATTTCAACGTTTTCATTATAGTGAAGGGCTTCATTATAGATACAGCTGTTTAATATATAGCTCACTGGGGCAGACTGGTACAGATCAGTACATTGCAGAACTGTTCAGGCAGGTTTCTTGGCTGTGTAAATGGAGAGACATTGGGGACATGCTGCAGTGAAATGTATCATACCTTGAGTTTAATTGACTGCAATTGGACATGGGAATATTTTGAGATGCAGTGAATATTCAGCTGTGCTCATAACCTCCATTTGGGCTCTCTCTCTCTCTCACACACACACACACACACAAACGAACCAGTGGGTGGATGCCTTTATCCAAAATGCCTTACAGTACTATGAGTGCATATACACACAAAAATGCACACACATACACACAAAGATGACAGTACATTCAAAGCAGTTTGTCATATATAGGATTTATTTACATTTTCTATTTACAGATCTTTGTTTCAAAATTTTCTCTGTACACATTTTTAAATTCAAGGACGACTACTCCTGTCACCCACACGCTCTAGTATAATTCGATTTTTCTGAGTACTCAAGAGGCAGAAGACATGGGGAAGAATTTTTTCGGTTTGGT
This sequence comes from Centroberyx affinis, assembly GCF_046629955.1. NCBI lineage: Eukaryota > Metazoa > Chordata > Actinopteri > Beryciformes > Berycidae > Centroberyx > Centroberyx affinis. Next base: position 13,883 of record NW_027283562.1, on the reverse strand, counting down.
ATTTCATAAACATATTTTCATGTCTGGAAAAGTAGAGCCAAAAAAAAAAAAGAAAAACACTTGAAAAGAAAAAGAAAAAAAGAAAGCAGCTGAAAATGTTACTGAAGGACATGCTCCTTGAGATGCTATGTTTGTGGTTTGTCTGTATGTGTGTGTGTGTGTGTGAGTGGGCCAGCAGAAACAGGGCTCCAGCCAGCTACCTAGGGCATCATCACCATGGAGATGTATACAAGTGTGTGTGTGTGTATGTATGTGCTAATAGAGGGCTACAGCCAGGTACCAGCTACACTATCATCACCAAGGTAACGTGTGTGTGTTAATTAGACCACCTCTGTTCACAAAGAAATCCCAGAGGGCAGCTAATTATTGTTAAAGGGGAACTACTGCATAATGACATTACAGCAGGACTGCAGAAATTATTCCAAAGATTAAGAAAAAAAAAGAAAAAAGAGGGGTGGCCAACCGCAGAAAACCCATATATCACATATTCTTTCCTCCATCCCATTTTTTAAATTCAAAAAAGAAAAAATTCACTTGTGGTCATGTGTGAGCGAGCCGGCCCGCTCTTTTTGGCCGCAAAAATCATATCCCAGAATCTGTTTGCGTTTGGTGGGACATTTTCACTTTTCAGCACACACACATTCATATACAGGAGTAAGGGAACTGTCAACCTCCAACATTATTAGCGGCCCCGGGCATCACCAGGTCGCCACTGGCGTTCAGGCTTTTTCCCCCTGCTCTCAGTATTGATGAGTGCAGAGAGTACTTCTTAAAAAGTAGGGCTCTGGATACGAAATGAGATAATATTTGCCAAGTTTGGACTGTTTGTACTGTATATGCCTGGAGTGTGATTTTGTTGTTGTTTGTATGTTGTTGGTTGACTGTTCACACACTCACAAAGTCGATGTGCACTAAAAAAAACTGCAAACTGAAAATGTCACTGTCACTGGCAGAGATGTAAAAACGTTTTAAGTTCAAGGTCAAATAAATAACTGGGATGATGTCTATTGTCTCTAGAGTTAGGCACAACTTAACAGGCTTGTCATGTAAACAGCATATAAAAATAAAACCAAAAAAAGAAAAGAAGACAAATCTTTAAAATGCTGATTGAAAGAATATATCTCATACAAAAAAGAGAGAGAGAGAGAGAAAAAATAAAGGCTATAGACTTTTAAATTGAGTGCAGTTTTTCCTTGTCAGAGAGAATGGGAGATGAGGGCTCGTAAAACTGGCGCAGTGTGTGTGTAAAAATCCCACCGTGTGATCAAAGAGCGACAGCTCTCACAAAAAAGAGCTGGAGCTTCCATAGAAAACACTACTTCCTCCATCCCTCCCTTTCTCCTTCCATCTCCCCTTCACACACACCTACACACACCGTCTTTGAGGGCTTGGGTGACAATTATGGATCCTGGCAGAGTCGCGACGGGAGGCTCCGAACGCTAACAGCTTTGCGTTATGTCATGAATGTCTGATCCCCCTCCCTCCTCCCTCGCAACATCACACCAATATGGTGCCGTTGACTCTGGGCTAAACGCACCATGTGCTATACACACAGACAGTAATGCAAAGAGGAAGAGAGAAAAGAAATGAGGAGGGAGGAGGGAAGGAAGGAAAGAAAGTCTTGATGTTCTGTAATGAAACATCTACTTGAAAGAAATAACTTTGTACCTTCATTAAGGCAAAAAGGAAGCTTGGATCACTCCTCCAGAAACAACCGTTTCTCAGTTCATGATCTGTGAACGACCAACCCAGCTTCCATGAGGATAATCCAATTTCTGACTTGAACTGAAGCTGAACATAGTTTCTTTTGACCCCACGCCGATGTATGTATATGTATGTTTGTGTGTTTGTTTGTGACTCTGCATGTGGTACGCGCTTTCCTCCTTTACTGTCCGTTTTGTGTCTGTTAACCTAAGCGTGTTCGTGCAAGTGTGTGTTTTCCGTGTGTGCACAGCCTTCTCGAGTGGGTCTGCACCGCTCACTGCTTACGGGCTAATGCAGATGTGTGCATGTGCGTGCCTGTGTGTGTGTGTTCTGAGGTAGTCCTAGGTTCACAGAGGAGGAATAGCTAATGGATGCTAAGACGTCACCCTACATATACAGGCAGGTCAGGAGGAAAACCCAATGAGTTGGAATACGCGGCTCGCTTGCTCCTAATGGCTCATTACTGCCTTTGATGTGGCTCTGCATACGTCTGACTCTCCCGACCTGCAGCCTCTTACTGCGGTTTGTCTTGCACTGAAATGCTGTAATGTGGGGGTGGAGGTGGGAGGATGGGATAAGGGAGGGGGTGGGTGGTTGGAGGGGTGGAGTTGGTGTGTGTGTGTGTGTGTTTTGTGGAGGAGGGAGTCATTTCTCCTCACAGATTGACTCATAGTCTCTCTGTCTTTCTCATTAGTAAAGTCCTAGTGTATTAGTTTGTCATAAAGAACAACCATCTGTCTCCCTCCTGACAGTGCAGGAGAAAAAAACAAGAGAGGTCAAGTTCCTTCAGGTTATGGTGTGGCGGTTGGGTGGGATACGCAAACCATCTAGCGCAGAGCTGTTTCACCATCTTTGTTTATCCTGGTAACCTGGGGGGGGGGGCAACAAGCAATCTTGAAAATAAGAATAAGCAGAAAAGAAGCTTTTTCTGAGCCAGACAACCATCCTAGGGAGCGCTGAGCAACATCTCTCAGTCCTGCATCAGGCCCGGGGTTGTAGTTTGAAGAGCCAGCTCCAACGAGGGGTCCTCGCTTTGTGGTCTCCAATGTAGAAGAGGGTTTTCAGGTCTGCTCTGCACTGCATGAGTGTGCATGTGGCTTTTCAGAGGAGATCAGAGAAGAATAAAAAGGCTCCACATCAATCTGTTACAACGCTACACTGCATGTCCTCTCAGTCATTGGTTGATTCAAATCTCTTAGCTGAAAGGCCCGATGGGCGATGAGGGAAGGCAGGGTTAAGAAAAGGGGCGATCCTTCAGTGTAAGAAGAGGGGCCTCTAAGTTCAGTAGCTCGCTGTGGGGCAGGGGTGGGGTGGGGTGGGGCGGGGGTGGGGTGGGGTGGGGTGGGGTGGGGTGGGGTGGGGCGGGGCGGGGCGGGGCGGGGCAGGGAGGAGGGGGGGAGGAGGAGAAGGGGAACAATTGGGAAGAGCCACGCTGATCATCTCTTGTAGTGGTTAGGGGCATCAGCAAAGGCAAACTTCAACCTGTAGGCTTCAGCCAACAGCACGCTCACTTCCTCGTTGCCCCAGTGCATGGTGGGAAGGTTCTGCAGGAGGATCATCAGGCCCTGTTGGAAGAAAGAGAAAAATGGTTTAGAGGAAAGAAAAATAATAATAATATAAAAAGAAATGAACATTTTGAGAAAATAAAACAGGAGAGAGGAAAAAAAATGTTTCAGAGAAGAGGAAAGTGGAGAAGAGAGAAAGAACAGAAGGGTTTTCGAAGAGAAGAAATACACACAGAAAAGAGAAGACCAGAAAAGAGCAAACGTGAATCTGCAACAGCTCAACAGAAGGTAGGTAGGCGGAAGGTAGAGGAGGAGATGAATAAGGAGAGAGAAATCACCATATGCAAGCAATAGGTGAAGCGGTATATTATAGAGCTTGGCATTTATACCAGAATCCGACAACCTGAATTTCTCAACTCAGCAGTACAGATTTATGTCAGGATCAGATTCAAATATTATTGAAACTGTTGTATATGACATAGTATATGATGTATAATATTTATATGATGTAGTAAAAGTATGTATATGACCTAGTATAGGATGTTTATGATGTAGTATGATGGAGTATGGCAAATGACATGTATATGATGGTATGTAAAGCCCTTTGAGACTTGACTGTGATAAAGGGCTATATACATAAAACGAGACTAGACTAGAAACATATCGATAGTAACTTTGTTAGGAAATTATTACCAGTTTTGGGCTTCAGCTGCGTTCGGGCTCACAAGAAGTAAACCCCTCAGGCTCGGTTGTGGACTGAATCTGATATTGTATTGTGTCTCACAATAGCATCTGCATCCTAAAGTGTAATGTTAGTGTAGCAGACAGGCCTCATACTGTGAGGATAGCACAGTTACACTTTCTATCTGCGTGTGTGTGTGTGTGTGAAAGAGAAAGAGAGAGAGAGAGAGATGTGATTAACTCAGTCAAGGTGGTTTAATAACAGTCGTGAGAGAGAGAGAGAAAGAAAAATAAAGGAAGGGGGAGGAGAAAAGCAGGAGAGAGAAGACAGAAAGTGTCAACTACAATTCAGTCAAGCTGAAGCCTTTCCCCAGATTCCTCTTCTGTATATTACTGTGTTAGCAAGCAGACAGACAGCAGCACGGGGGACACACACACACACACACACACACACACACACACACACACACACACACACACACACACACACACACACACACACACACACACACACACACACACACACACACACACACACACACACACACACACACACACACACACACACACACACCCACACCAAGTTCACACACTCCACAAGTTCAATCTCCCAGACTAATGCCTCTCTCAAAGGGGAATGAGACTGGTTAGCAGTGAGACAGACTGATTGTTTGTGTGTGTGTGTGTGTGTGTGTGTGTTTGCGCTGTGGATCAGTGTCTCGGGAGCTTTCAGTAACAGCGTCAAGGCCACAATCATTGCTGCGACAACAGGCTCTCCAGCCAATCATGATGTTGATAACCACACGGAAGGACAAATCACAGTGGGTCTTCTGGCTTTGACACTGATCTAACCTCTGAGCAACTTGCTTTCCTCTCCAATGCACTTTGAAAGGCTGTGACCCTGCTACAAAAAATATTCTATTGTTATATAATGAGTCTGTGGTGTAACCGTATTCTTAACCTCTTTTTTAGCATCGTGAGTCAAAGTGCTACTGCGATTTCATACTCCCTTCTACCCTCATCTTTCTACAACTGTTGAGGAGGTCAAACTAAACTTAAGGTGGATATTTACTATATCACTGAGCTATTATTCTAGTCTGCTCCATATTATATTGGAGGTGTTTGGCTCCATTAATTTTTTCCTTCCTCACCCGTTTTTAATGAGCCAGTGAGAAGACCCCCAATGACTTTTCAACGAAAGTAATTTGTATTCCAAGTACGGCTAGAAAAGTAAAACATTTCTTCAACTAATTAAGCTTAAAGCCGCCGTCCCCGCCAAATTTTACAGATCAGACTGCAGCTATGCAAGTTTTTTTTTTTTTTTTGAATAATTTAAAAAGCGGAACACAACTGAATCTCAGCTTTGAAATATCGCTGTTGTCAGGTAAAGACCACATAACTTCCCCTTTTTTTTATTTTTCTTAGTTAAATTGATGTGTAGCTGGTGATTATTGTGTTGTATTTAGTATTTAGTATGTAGTATTTCATGGACACTGATGAAAACGTAAGCAATCTTCATTCCTGAAAAAAAAAAATCCTTTTTTTTTTGTTTTTGCAAAGTAGTTATGTGCACTTGGAAGTAACTGTAGTGCAGGTAAACTGGGTTGAAAACAATTTCTTTGAAAATTCCTATCCAATAGTAAATGATGATGTAAACAGGCATCTGTTTAGAGTGTACTGCATTTAATGTTTCTTCAAGGAAATTGTTTTAGCTACGCTGATTCACACAAGCATTGGTAAAAAAAAAAGGCCAACAACTTCTGCCTCCAGTATCTTAAAAGACAAAACACAGTCAAGTGCTTTTCAGGTGGACTGAAAAGACTTCACAATCAGTCAGATAGGCTTAAATTATCCCTTTAAAACTCTGTAGTGCATCGCCACCATCAAACTCCAGTGCCTCCTTAATTCTACAGTTAAGACACAACGTTATAACCTAGGATGCTCCTTTAAAAACATGACCTGAAACTTGACTTTGAAAAGTTGACCCATTGACTTCCCCCTTGGTTCAGAAAGACACACTTCTCTGAAGTATTTTTACTCTGAGGGATGGAAGGAGGGAGAGAGAAAAAGAGCGTGATCAGAATTCTGCTTGCCTTTCACTCTCATTTGTATTCACTAAAGCATCACTACCAACTCTCCCCTTTTATCACTCACACTCTCTCTCTCTCACACGCGCACACACTCAAAATCCACCAACTTCCATGCTAACAACTGACAGACTGCATATGAGCGTGAGTGGGTGTGTGTGGTGTCTATGTGTCCGTTTCTCTCCCCATGTGAAAACAATCGGATACCAAAAGAAAGTGAGATAACATTATTAATGCCATCAAACTCCAGACATCCTGCTAAACGTCTGTCAGGAGAGTCGGGCAGAATACAAATCAACCCATAGCTAATGGTCCATTTAAATAGAACACACGGAGAGAGCAGGTAAAAGAGAAAATAAATCATTTTAAAAAACAGCCATCATAAATATTCCATGTGTCAGAGTGCAGGTTATTTGCTCATGTATAGTTCATGGGTCTGGATTTGTGCATGTGTGTGTGTTTATGTATATGAGCATGTACATTTGTGAGTATATGTGCGTTCATATATATGCATTTATGTGTGTGTGTGTGTTCTCCCATCAGGCCTTTAACATGTGGCAGTGATATGTATGCACCCCAAAGGTCCTGGATGCCTGGAGGCGAAACACCACATATCTCCCCTACTGTACTTTGCTGCCCCAGGCTCTTTCAGAGGAGGGAGAGCTTCCCTATAGAATAACATCGCTGTATCATGGCTACATTACAGTTAACGCGAGAGCAACGTATGCTGTGCAGCCTCCACGCAGTGATGGAGGAAAAACTCTTCTTCGTGTCTCTAAATGCAGTTAGGAGACGTGTGTGATGTTCTGTTGAGCTAACCGGATCTGTTTTCCCCATGGAAAATGGATCGTTAAATTTTGATTTCACCATTTCTTATCTTACCTGAAACAAAAAGATGAGGCTATCTCCAAACTGATGCAGGTTTGACGCAGTTATAATATGTGAAGGCTCTAGCAACTACCTTGAGGAGCAAACTTAAGGTTACAGGAATCAATTAAGACATCCATTCAAGGAAAAATAAGTTAACACTTTACAATGGCCTTATTAAAGTGTATTAACCTGTTAATTAACCTATGGAGAAGTATTCTAAATAAATAATGATACAGTGTAAGCAATAAAAATCTCTAATAAATAATGTACTTAAAGGAATAGTTCAATGCAAAATTAAAATTCAGTCATTAACCACTCACCCCCTTGTCAGTTGAAACTCCATTGAAGTTGGTAGGAACACCACACACACAGCGACTTAGCCCTCCTAGCTCCATCTCAGCCTTCTCCCTAATTTAACAGAGCCATCTTTTTTCAGCTCCAAAAAAGCAGAAAATCTCCATCAAATTTCTCCAGTGAAGTGTTATGTAGCCAAAGGATTGTACTGTGGGTCCAAAAATCCAATATTTATCTCATTATCTCCTAGATATACCCCACTCACAAAGCTCTGGTTGCCCTACAGCGATCTGGTGGAAGAGTCTTGCTGCCTTCAAGTGTTCCTCGTAAGGTCCTACTTCTGAGTTTGAAAGCCGCAAATGCAACTCCTCTCATTTTCACATACTTTTGGTCAGAAATAACAAAATGGACCCTGAAACAAAAGTAGGCTTTTTGGCAACTATTTCAGAAACAAAGTGATACGGTTATTTTGTGGTAGAACGACAGAATGAAGCAGAGAATATCTGCATCAGTATGCAGTTGATATTTTAATAGGTGTATTGGCTAAGAGTTGTACTGTATGTGTGACACCTAAAAGTTAAACAAAGAGTAAGCAATCTTGGCATGTTGAGTATCATGTAAAATTAGACTTTCCCAGTTATATTTACCACTTGATTGGATCATTCAAACACGCTCTACCCATAATTACAATATTTGCATTTGAAAGCGGCATTTGCTATATAGGAGATAATGAGGTAAATATTGGACTTTTGGACCCTCAGTGCAATTGTTTGGCTACAAAACACAACAAAACGGATTATGCTGCACAAACTGTTTGGAGAAATGTCATGGACATTTTCTGCTTTCTTTTGGAGCTGTAAAAAGATGGTCCTGTCAACTTCAACAGTTCAGGAGAAGGTTGAGAACTCGCTGTGTGCTTGGTTTGCTTATGAACTTCAACGGAGTTCTGACTGACATGGGAGTGAGTAGATAATGATTGAATTTTACTTTTTGGGGGCTGACTCAGTGTGAATTAAAAATCTATAAATTAAGTGTAATAAGTAAAGCCTTGGTCAGGCAAAAAACACTTGATCTTAACATGGTGAGTTTATATCCAGAACTTATATATACTACCATTTCCTTGTGGACTATCTTGGCCTTCAGACAGTACCAGCGTCACAGAAATGGCATGCTGTCACTGAATAAGTGGTGGAAGGGAAATTTACCATGCGCTATCGTATCTGTATAAATCAACGATAGGCGCTAATTGCTATGCTACAGGAGAAAGACCAACCACCATCTAATCAAGTGCTGCCTTGAGTGATCCAGCCGGCAACACACACAAACAAACACGGACACACAAACACACAAAACAACATGCAAACACACAGACACATAAACAGGCATACACACACCTAAACACACACAAGTGTACTCACACATACCTAACCACACAAGTACACACCCAAAGTGACTGAGGAGCTTCATTAAGAGCATATTTCTACGTTGTAACCATCTGCTGGCTATCAGTTCTGTTGGGCTAATGACTTTAATATGGTTTAATTACATACATCTAGCTGTCAGGGGGGAATGCTGCACTGACTCCACTCCACACAGGTGGCAACACTTCACACTGAGAGGCACCGAGTCTGCGTCTGTGTGTGTGTGTGTGTGGTTATGTGTGAAAGAAAGAGAAGAGAGTAAGTGAGAGTAAGTGTGTGCAATCCATGAGATTCAATGTATGTTTAGCATATGTGAGTGGGGGTGGTGGTGGCTGTGTGTGCAAAAGAGGAGAAGGGAAAAAGAGAGAGAGTGATTGAAAGTAGGCAAGAGAGACTGTGTGTGTGTGTGTGTGTGTGTGGTGCATAGGATTCTATGGATGTCTGCTATTGTGTGTGTCTGTGTTATATGAGAGAAGAGGAATGAAAGAGATGATACAGTAAGGAGCTTGTGCAGGCGTGTGTGTGTGTCTGTGTGTGTGTGTGGAGTTTATGTAGCTAGGCTTGTTATATGTGTGGGTGATTGTGGTTATTCAGGCATGGATATCCATTTATCCCACCATACTAACAAACACATTGATCCACCATTACTGTATACAGTAGGCCACAAAAAAAAGGCAATTAGTTCTCCATCTCCCACGCCTGGCAAGGCTTAAAGTGTTTAATGGCTATTGATACTGAGGGGAAAGCAGATTGTCAATAGAGTCAGTGCTAACGCTCTTTCTTGGGAAGAGAATGGGATAACATAATCGTTACAGAAAGAGCCAAGGCCACTGCCAGATGAAATGTACTTGCTATGTGTATATTTTTTTTGTTCTGGTGAGTTGATTCTATACACTTTTTTCCCAGCTCTGCTTCACAGTTGGAGGCTGGACCGCAGGTTAATGCTTTGCTCAAGGGCACATCGGAAGTAGTTTGTGAGTGAGGTGATAGCATTCTCATTTACTTCCCCCACCTACATTTTCCCAGCAGGTCCAGGGTATCAATTGAACCTGTTTAATTTAGGTTATCACCGCCGCATATATAGATAACAGTTGGTGGGCACTTAACAAAGCACCTTACAGTATTATGAGTGCACATTATAAATGTGGGTGGTCTCAGGGAAATAAAATCCACTAACTATGGCAGTGTTAGTGCCACGCTCTACCCATTGATCTGCAGAGGGAATTGAACCCCTACTCCTGGCAGTGTTAGAGCCATATTGCTACCAAGTTGAGTAGGAATGAGTTGGATGAGACTCTGCTCAGTTACACAGGACCATTAGTTATAAGAGTTGAAGCATCTGAAAGAGTCAGAGAGAAATGCTACTGAAAAGAACACATTGACTAAGGCTATCCGCAATACTGTTGGCTTCTATTGAACACACACACACACACACACACACACACACACAAAACCAAAGCCCACTCTACCTGTGAACCAAATAGGCTATTTGCTGGCAGAATGAGACGCTGGCAGAATGAGACGGTGCTAAGTGAAGTGAGTACAATGAGAGTGCCCAAGGCGTGTGAAGTGTCTTGCTGTCTGTCCCTGTGGTGTCAACTACATCTCCCAGCAGCGAGCAGCAAAAGCCATGGGGAAATTAATGGGGAATAGATGACAGGTGTGGTGGGTTACAAACACACTCACACACACGTCCGTAGCTTAAAATGGCAATGGTCAATTGTAGTGGTTCTTTGACATGTATGATTCCACCTCCGACACAAACCAAAACATCTACTCACACACATGCAGGTGCAGTTATGCAAACACATACACACACACACACACACACACACCTACATGCACAAACACTCCAGGTAGCTGGTGGTGGTAATGGTGTTTTGCAGCACCCTGAGGTGTAATGGGCCTAGGCACTGCTCTATCAGGGCTATTAGCTTGCTGTAGCTGGTATAATTACACCAAATGGGCACCCTGGCAAACAGTGGGTGCTAATGTAGGAGTGAGGCACTCTAGCATGTGGAGGTAAGAGCTGGCACAGTGTGGGTACAGCCAAGTTGTGCTGTAAGAGGCTGGCCTGTTAAAAGCCCAGCACAGAGAGAGGTAAGACTGTGATGCAGATAAACATGTAGCAGAACTGGTTAGACTGGTTGTAATGTTGTTTCTATCAATAATGTGATAATTTATTGATCTTCTTTAGCATATTTCCCTGAGGAAAGTCTGTTTTCATTTGCCCCCCTCCAGGGATGTCAGAGTGCAGGGTCGGCTAAAGAACAGCGCCTTGGAGCTGGTAGGGGTTCAGTGATTCAGTGATCTGTTGTCAGATCAACATGTTGAATAAATTATTACTTTAGTTTTTATTCTTTTCCTATTGTGCTGCAGATCAGCATGTTGCAGAACTGGTTTAATTGGTGTACATGCTGTTTATGTTGTGGCAAAGATCAACATGTTAGAACAGTTGAGACTGGTTTCTGAGGCATTATGCATTATGTACCAAAGTGTAAAATGGGTTAGCATGCCTTTAGCAGATTAAATGACTGCAACTGTGCCAAACATCTGACCAAGACAGATTGAGCTGAGCTAAAATACGATTCAGGTGCAACAATCAACAAACAACCTTTGCTGTTCTCAAAATACCTTCTAGCCCCGAAAAGTACTGCTCATGTATAGTATTTTGGTATGCTTTTCATGAAGGTGAGCTTCTTGTTATCACCACACTATATTGTTGAGAGAATAGTAAATTTAGCTGCTGAGTTGAGTTGCAGGCTAGTTTGGCTTGTTTGCAACAGGTCAATGTCGGCCCAAGACCGTGGAGACCAAAGTCGGTCATGGTGTCCCGCCTTGCCCTTTAGCGAGAAAACTAGGGAGAAGAGTGGGGCGGTGGGAAAAACAACTGATATCTGCAAGCCAGCAGCAGTAGGAGTATGGATGGGATTGGAGGATGAGAGTGGATGACAGAGTCTGATGGTTAAAAGATGTCAATATGTACGGAGACTACAGGCGTGGGTGTTTAGTGCTAAGGATAGTAATTTGAATACTCAAACCTCTCCTTCTGACACTGCATGAGAACATGAAAAATAAAATACAGGGAGTAATTTACTGCTGCAGGACAAAAGTCAGAGATCAATTACAGTATCAAACTTAAATATGGCAAAATTTGAGATTCTTCTATGAGAGGAACAATTTGCACAATGGTATGTGGGAGGGAGAATGTGCCTGTCTTGGTCAATGTGAAAACAGAAAAGTTTAAGAATCTATCCATCCATCCATCCATCCATCCATCCATCCAGCCACTCTTCCAAGTTCATATACAGGCAGTGATCATGGCTGAAATTCTGGCGTCATTAACATCAATACAGGTTAATCCTCTCTTTGCCCTCAACAGTTCATAGTTCCAGTCAGCCGGCCCTAGCCTTGTGCCAAATCTATACCAGTCAATGCCAGCCGAATGACAAGTTCATAAACCTTGGAAAAATGCAGCCAGAAGCAATCAGAGTACAAAAACAGCTTTGTCTGTACTTCTTCTGTATATTGAAGCATTTAAAGTGATATTTCACTCTGCTTGAACAGTCTCACTTTTCAGCATGCACAACTCCACCAGAGTTCAGGAGCAGTCAATATCCAACATTTGCCCCCTGTGCATCCACTGTCACTACCTTGCATAATGGCTTTTTTTTTTTTTAAACCAATTTTCAATATTGATAATTTCAAGCAGGCAAAAGGAAAATACTGCCTTAACAGTTTAGCTCCAGTCAGCCATCCCCCTCTGCCAAGTTCATAAAGGTTAATGTCACCCTCATGACGACTTCATGACCCCTGAAAAAACCCAAGTGAAGAAACCCAAGTAAAATGGCTCAGGTTTTACTTCCACTGTGTATAAGACCATTCAAATTCAGAATTCAATATTTATGTCTAACAGAGTTCATGACCCAGCCTCGTCCTCGAATCTCCTCTCCTTGGATCTCTTCATTTCTTTAGAAATCTATTTCTCCCTCTCTTTTGCTTTTTCTATTTATTTCTTATTGGTGGGTCGATATCGCTGTTTATTTGGCATTTTTATGTCTGAACTGAGTTGAGTGAGGGGGCATGCAGTTGGCATGTGGGCTGATGGAGCCAGTCAGACAGTCAGAGTGCTTCGTTATCTCTGAGGGCAAAAAGAGCCAAAAAAAACTCTGACTCTCTCTCTCTCTCTCTCTCTCTCTTTTTCTCACTCTTGTGGATAAATCTCACAGCCAATGATGATGTTGGTAATAACACTTTGACAGCAGGCTAATCACGCCACACACCACTGTTTTGGAGAGGGGTAAATGCTTTTAGGAGATTACTGGCAAAGGCAGTGGGCAAACTTCTGTTAATGTGCATTGATCAACAGAGGGGGAACACAACTCAGTCCTTCAGCATAACATACACGCGCACACACACACACACACACACTTTATGTCTACCCAATGACATGCCATGACTGATACCAAGCAGTTTTTCCTATCAGAATCTAAACACCACAATAATTCAGCACAGAAGCCCACGCAAGTTAGCCGCAAACTGAACTTTAGTTGTCGGTGATGGAAAGCATGTAGGTGGATGGAGAGCGAGCAAGGAAGGATCCGAGAATGAAAAGGAGGGTGCGGTGGGGGTACATAATTACTTCCACCATATTAACTCCTCTGTTTTCATCTCATTTTTTTCTTTGCCTCCTCTTGTTTTGCCACGAATAGATTCATATGCCACATCGGGCGCAGCACTCAATCAACGGGGTGATTATTAAAAGTTGTTTACCGGGGGTGGGCTTGTCTCACTTTTAACACTATGGACTACAATGCCATCCATCAGGGAAGCTGTAAGCCCCTGTGAGGCTCTGCTCAATGCAAGCCAACTTTGGGAGTGAAGTTCTGGGGAAGAAAATGAGGAGGTCTTGTCTTGATGAATGGGAGGAAAGTATGGAATTAATCAGAAGAGGTGCCCGCCTCTTCATATTGCAAGATGGGGATCTTAATGGGGATATGCTATTGTTCATACACACACATGTAGACGCACAAAGAGGTACACACACATACGTGCAGTGAACAAGCTCATCTGAGCGCCCACACAGAAACAAACATGCATGTGCACACGGTGCTGGACAACAAAAACACATCCATTAAGCTTATCATAAAGATGCTGAATAGGAAACAGTAAACATGTTGTCCCTCATGAATGATGCAGTCCCCCTATGGGCCAATCTGTAACAAATCAAATACTTTTCCTAATACAACCTATTAGTTTTAGTACATAACATAAAATATTTGATGTTTCTCTCAGTGATAGAACAGATTGGGAGTAGTGAG
>NW_027283561.1:0-119036 GCF_046629955.1 Centroberyx affinis | reverse complement strand
CATGTGATTGAGAGAAAGACGGAGAGAGAGAGAGAGAGAGAGAGAGGGAGAGAAAACAATGTGAGGGAAAAGGGCCGAGGGGGGGAAAAAAGAGAGCGATGCAAGACAACAGATCAGCAGGCGTGAACTCATTCGTTTTGTCCTTTAACTCGGATTTGGTTTTTTTGTGCGCGTGTGTGTGTGTGTGTGTGTGTGTGTGTGTGTGTGTGTGTGTGTGTGTGTGTGTCGGCTCGTTGCGTTTTCCCTTTTTTTTTTTTTTTTGCTCTCTTTTTTTTTTTCCCCCTTCCTCAACCTGCCCCCTGGAACCTGGAGGTTTGGATACAAAGTAAGTAAGAGGCAATAATGCGAGGAAAAGGGAACGGGAGTGTGTGTGTGAATGTTGTTTTTTTTTTTGCATATGCGATGCGTGTGTGTGTGTGTGTGTGTGTGTGTGTGTGTCCCCCATCCCCTCCCACCCCCCACCCCCCCTTTCTCTCTCTCTCTCTCTCTCTCCCTCTCCAGTGAGGCAGCAGACTGGTATGCTTCACTGGCACTGTGGCCCCGGCTGCATTGCGAGCGCCCGCTTCTGTTCATTCGATGCTCGCTCGCTCGCTCGCTCTCTTTTATTTTATCGCTCTGTCTCTCTCTCTCTCTCTCTCTCTCCCTCTCCCTCCGTCTACCTGCTCTCTCCATCCTTTAATTATCACTTCCTTTCAGCGTTTCGTTTTCTGGGAAAAAGGAATCGTCTCGCCGTCCCCACGCTCCCCCCCCCCCCCCTCACCCCTCCTCCCCCTCCCCTCCACCCCAGACTGCTCACTCTTGCTGTGTGTGTGTGCGAGAGAGAGAGAGAGAGAGAGAGAGAAAGAGAGCGAGAGAGAGGGAGAGAGAGTGCACATGGTTCATTCCGGCTCAGTCCTACCACCCATCCTCACGCCTCACGCTTTTTCGTCGTTTCCGTCCGTCGTTTTTTCCTCTCGTTTTCGCTCTCTCTCTCTCTCTCTTTCTCTCTCTCTCTTTCTCTTCGTACACCGGCTCCGTCGCTGGACCTCCTCCTCCTCCTCTTCCTCTTCCTCGAGCGGCTCGTCGGAGGGACACACCGCCGCCGCCGCCACCGCCGGTCGTGTTCTCTCTCTCTCTCTCTCTTCCTCTTCCTCGTGTCGCTTTTTTTTTTTTTCTTCCTCCCTTTGTGAACCCACTGTTTTAAAAAAAAAAGAAAAAGAAAAAGAACAAAAAAAAAAAAAACAACCTTCTGATCATAACCGGGAATCTTGTTGGCGTACTGTAAGTTTAAAAATCTGAGCTTTTTCTCTTTCTCTCTCTGTCTCTTGTCTCCTTCCACCCCCCCCCACCCTCCCCTCCTTCCCTCCCTCCCCTCCCCTCCCCTCCCCTTCCCCTTCCCCTGGAGCAGGCAGCGAGGTAGAAGAACAACGAAACATGGGCATCCTGGTCCGGGATCAAACCCGGTGCGGGGTTGGTGGGGGGGGGTGGGGTTGGTGAGTCGATATGAACGGACGCTCTTCCTCTCTCTCTCTCTCTCTCTCTGCTACCCTCTTAGTCCCCCCCCACCCCCCCATCTGTTTCCTAACCTTTCAGACCACCGTGGTAGCGTCAAGGAGCCCGATGTAGACTCTCTCTCTCTCTCTCTCTTGTTATCTGGCTTGTCTTTCTCTAATGCAGCCCCTCTCTCCGGAGGATATTCGGGGGCAGCGTGCTTGAACGGGATGTGCGCCGGTGGGGGGGGGGGGTGGGGGGGGGGGGGTTATGATGCAGCATGCGGTGTATGATATATCGCTTTATTCGCAGGGAGCAAGGGGGGGGGGGGCTCGCGTGACAGTGCCGTCCGTATCGTTGCATTATGTTAAGAAGGGATTGTTTGACGGTCATAGATTCGAATTTCGATGCTGTAATCGATGCTGTAACGCACCCACGCGGGGGCTTTCTTGTCTACATCTGCCCACAGCAGTCGTTACTAATCATCGGTTGGGGATTTTTTTTCGGGTTGATTTTGCCCCTCACCCCCCCGAGACGGAACAGGGGGTGGCGGGGGGCAGATCCCGGCCGGCCCGGCGTCGCACGGTACGGGCAAAGGGGGAAAAGGCTCCGTACCTGATGGCAGGAGGAGGCATATTTTTTTTTTTTTTCTCAAAGTGCTGTATTGTTCGGGCCCCGGGGGGGTGGGGGAGGGGGCGAGGGAGAAATATAGAGAGAGAGAGAGAGAAAGAGAGGGGGGGGGGGGGGGGGGGGGCTGGCCAATGTTGTGTCTGGTTGAGGCTTGCACTTGTTGTACGCTCGCTAACACGTAGGGTGGCGGCGGAGGTTTGCAATGAGAGGGCGCAATTAATACGCACGATGATTCGGGGAGTGGAGCCTGGGTGCGTGCTTGTGTGTTTTTGTGTGTGTGTGTGTGTGTCTGATGTAGACACCATCTGTAACAGGCGTCGCTCGACTCTGAGCGCGAGCGCCAGCGATGCTCGGACGCTCCGGGTTCTAATTTGACATAGGAGTGGGGGGAGGGGGGGGGGGGGGGGGGGGGGCGGCGTCCCGGACATTAAGGTTTTCTCGCTTTGTGGGAACGGTGGATAGTGTTCACCGGGAGCGACGTTGCCTTTTAATCCATGAGTCATCGTCAGGAGACGACAAAGCTGCGAACACAAAGAGGTAGACGCACAGCCAGACAGGGATGAAAGGATCTGAGGTGAAGAGGTAAAAAAAAAAAAAAAAAAAAAAGAGGTAGAGGCGTAGTCCGTGCGAAGATGCGTCTCTCCCCGTCCCTGAGACCCTAACTTGTGACGTTGTGCTCTCATGTCCACGGGTTAGGCTCTCGGGAGCTGAGAGGGATGCGCGGCCGTCCCTGTCTACCGTACGTCCTGCCTCCAACAATGGCGATGGGGGGTGGGGTGGGGGGGGGGGGGGTCCATGGCGCAGTGGGCTGAGGTGGTCGCCCCAGCGTCACGAGTTTGAGTTTGGCTCAACGCCTCTACTCTAGGTTTGCCTTGTCATCCGGTCTTTCTCTTATCCCCCCCTCTACCGCACCACGCACCCGCAACCCATATGTTGAAATATGGTTTCCGTTCAGTTAGACGTACCTTACTGGTGCGTACTGGTGCAGGGGTCTGGGGGGGGGGGGGGGTGGTCGGTGGCAGCAGGAATGTGAGTTTGAGGGTCATGTGACCACAAAAAAGGAAGGCACAATCAGCTGAGTCGTCTTTGGTGATGGTGAAAGGGGGGGGGGGGGGGTGATGGATGATTGGATGGATGACAGGAAGAAGAGAACATACTGAGCTATCATCCTTAAGCCACAGAGACCTGACATACAGTAACAGCATTGGCCACTGATGAAACCAGGGTTAGACCGATATATCAGTTTGCCAATATATCAGGCCTTTTATTAAAAAACAGATATTAGCCAGTCAGTGTCGTCAACCTATGATATGAGGGCTATGATGCAGTTTGTTTGATTACATGGGTAGCCCTTAACATGAATTGATTCTAATGCAACATTTTGATCAGATTCCTCACAAGTA
Organism: Centroberyx affinis; assembly: GCF_046629955.1. Classification (NCBI taxonomy): domain Eukaryota; kingdom Metazoa; phylum Chordata; class Actinopteri; order Beryciformes; family Berycidae; genus Centroberyx; species Centroberyx affinis. The sequence goes on along the minus strand of NW_027283561.1, from coordinate 115,533 downwards.
TGCATTAATATGTTGCATTTTTAATACAAGATTCAATGGAGAGCTTTAGTGTCCCATTGTCTAAATCCTGTTTTAGAGGCTTTTCCACCCTGAACATAACAAAAGTCTGGGGGAAACATTGAATACTCATTTTTTTGACATAAAAATGGTCAAATGTTAGGGTTAGGGTTAGAGTTAGGGTTAGGGTTAGGGTTAGAAAAGATGTTGAATATCGTCATAAAATAACGGCTTCAGTCTAGAAGTATCGGTATCGGTACCTTCGAAAACCCACATTGGGCCGAACCGTAACTGGTACGCCAATGCCAATCGTCTTTCTTAGCCACTGACTGTCTAAAACTAATGGCGATAAAGAACTGGGCAGCATCAGTAGCCAGACACAGAAGATGCTAATGCTGCAGTGGTAGCGTTAGCCTCTTCACAGGCCTGTATGCTAGTCGATACTACTCAATAAAGGAGCATCTGTCAGTGCCCCTGACTATGCTGCGCGGTATTCCTTTGTATCTCAAGCTGTGTGTGTCCATGTACCTGTATGACTTGAGAGCAGCACAAAGTACCATGGAGAGTGTGACCATGACAGCTCTGTACATTTGTGTTTGACCTCATTGAACCCTCGACGATGCAAAAACCTCATCTCTCATGGACACCCTTATGTAAAGGCTGCAGCAAGCACGCACTCGCGAGGTAGCTAGGACTGAGAACAACCCGCGGTGCTTTTTGCCTCTAGAAGACATTCCCACTTGTTCAGGAATAATATGTAAAGCAGTTTTGAATATCCATTGAATTGATTCCGGTCTCTAGCCGCAACCAGAACGGCAGCGCACGTCATCGATAGTAACAGGGATTGCACTTGCTAAATTTGAAGAGCAATATAGTAACGGCTAGCGGTGGTAGCATCGTAGCACATGGTGGCTCTTCGGGGCACGCGTCTCCTCGTGGCCTCGGTTTCTGTCTTGAGTGCAAGCCATGCGGTTTGCAGCTTCTTTCTGTTTGAGGCTTAGCTTACTGCGTCCTTCCTCCCTCACACCTTTCCAGTGAGGAAGGCCAGCTCTCCACTGAGATCCACGTGCAGCTTTCATTTCTTAGCAGCAGGATGATTCATTGATATTTGAGTTGGGTCCATCAAACTGTGGCCTATAGCACGAATATCGAGGATCATCCGTCATTGTAGGTACTACCTTCATATAGATGGATGCTAAATTCCAAGGGCTAAGAATTCAGCTTGTGGCAATGTCTCTCTATCCACTCTTGTGCTCTATGCTAGACACCAGTCTGCTGTGCTGGTGGTCGTGGGTGGCCTCGCTCGCAAGGTGCTTCATTCGTTCAAATGAGAAACCTGGAAAGTTTTTTTTGTTTCTTGGTTTGAAATCGACTTTGCTTCCGGATGTGTTAGGTTCGTACGTACTTTCTTGAGCTTACCCAATGGAACGCTGCATGGCTGTGTGTGCATGATGTGCAATAGAGAATATGGCTAATGTTACTCACTGAGTGATGCATTCTAGCGTGTCTCGGCAAACCGTGGAGACAATGAAGCTTCATCTATGTTAAGCAGTAAAAGAACGACACAGTAGTGACAGCTGCGTAGTGTTGCTGCTGCTCTTTGAGATCTCCAGCATGACCGATTGAACACAAGCAGTTACTTTTAGCCTTCAAACCTGCATTTATCCATTTTCCCCTCCATCAGTGGCATTTATTACCTTGACAACAACTAGATATTATGTGATGATATGTATCTGCCGTATCTCACTCTGCCGTGAAGTATTACGTGTGTGGATTCCAGGGGTTTTGCCTCGTGGTTAATGAACTAATAAGGATTTTTCAACCTGAACCCCTCAGTGCTGCTAATCTGCTGCTTTAGCAATTTCCTTATGCAATGCCTTGGTGAACCCTGTCTCTCATCTTCTGTCTACAATCTCTTCCTCTCTCCCTCTCTCTCTTTCTGTCTCTTTCTTTGTGACAATCCGTTTTTTTTTTTATTTGCTCAGCTCGGCGAACAAACAGTAACCTGGAGCGAGCGAGTGTCTAGCCCGGCGAGGATGGAGGGGCTGCAGGCTTGCTCTCCATTGTTCGGCTGCACTGCACACTGTCTGTACACTCTGTCCCCATGGCTGAGGCAGGGAGACAGGCATGGGGGAAGACAGACAGACAGACAGACAGACAGACTGGTGGGCATATACCGGCTAGGGTTAGACCGATATGTCGCTTTGCCCGGATATCGTGCCGGAATTCGCCTTTTATTAAAAAACGGATATCCGCTTGTCGGTGTCATTCCCTTCTGATGATGATGGATATGATGTTTGGTTGATTATTTATTGATCGATCCTACTCTGGTCGTCTATGGGAAGCTGTTAACCCGAACGGATTCCAATGCGACATTTTGGACGGATTCAATAGTATGTCATGTCAAGCATGCGTGAAAATATTTGGTGTCCCGTTGCAGTGTGTCGTGTGGGAGCTCTAGAGGTGTCAGTCTGTAAAAACCTGCGATGAAACCTGCATCACCCTACCTTAAGGAGCTGCTAACGAATTTAGCAATTAGTCTGGCTTTTCAGTGGAGAGTTTTAGTGTCCCACGATGGTCTAGATGCTGTTTCAGAGGAGATATTTCGAAGAATACCGGCACGAAATATCGTCTATCCCCGTTATCGGTCGAACCCTAATGCCAGCCGACACACTATAGCAAGAAGTTAGACGGAGAGAGAGATGGAGAGAGAGAGAGAGAGAGCACATAGGGAGGATGGGGATAAGCTGACTAGCTGACGCCTCATTTAAGGTGGATGCGAGCCCCCTCTGAAAGTGGTCCTGAGCCTTCTTAAGGTGGACCGAAAGAGGTGCAGTGGGCATGCCTTGGTAGACTTTAGATGTGGACGGTGAACAAAAGAGAGCGAGTTCACTGTGGGATCATTCAGGTGTGTGTGAGAGTGGAGGGGGGGGGGTGTTGGGTGTTGGGTGGGGGTGGGGGTAGGGGGGGGGGGTACCGACAGCGGCGTCGCGGGTGCTGCAGGGTTACGCCCTAACGTTCCTGCAACTGCCTTTCGAGCCTTTTTTTTTTTTTTTTTTTTCCCCGATCGAAATGAAAACTTTCGAGTTCAATTACCGATCGGAGCGACGGATCGTTTGACTCCCAAATCGAACGAAAGCGCCGGGGGAGGGGGGGGGGGAAACGTGACAGACGGGGTTTGCCGATTAGCCCCCCCCCAGACGCCTCTTTGTGGCGGCGGCAGCGGCGGTTTCTCTCTCTCTCTCTCTCTCTCTCTCTCTCCGACACGCGGCGTTGAGTTTTACAGTCTCACCGTTCTGCAGTTTCTTTTTTTGTTGTTGTTTTTTTTTTTTTCCTGCCACTCCCTAGAACTGCAGGCAGGAGAAACACACTCGGGCGCTCATCGATAATCACACTGTCGGCTGAAGAGATGGTCCAAGGGCGTGTGTGTGTGTGTGTGTGTGTGTGTGTGTGCACTTGTTCTCTGCCGACATGTGTGTGTGTTTAGTGGTTCGTTCCCACTGCAGAGGGGAGGGGGGGGGGGGGGGGGGGTCCGGTACCTCTTAACAGTCGGTAAAACAAGATGGCGTCGCCGCTCCACGTGGGCCCTCCCCCCTACCCTAACGCGCTCGATGAGCCTTTTGAAAAAAACGAACCTGGAGGTCGTTTTTGAAGATGTTTGGGGTTTTTTTTAGCTTGCCGTTGCACACCTGGGGCGTATTTACATGTCACATAGCCGGAATAGTTGAGGTGCTTCTCGGTACTGTAGCTCTGGCCGACTTTCAGAGCTTCGGGATTTTTTTTTGGGGGCGGATCCAGCGCTTTCATTGTTTTTCATTGTCCGGTATTTCGAAATGCATTCGGTCCATGTGTGCGGAATAGCCGCTGCCAAACTGTATGCTGCTTTGTCTGCAATCTGGGCAGTATTAAAACGTACCGGTCGGGGGGCTGATGGGTTCGTTTTCAGCATGGTTTGTCTGCACCTGAGTGTGTGTGTGTGTGTGTGTGTGTGTGTGTGTGTGTGTGTGTGTGTGTATGTGTGTGTGTCCTCCCTGACTCCCAGGCTAAAGCCAGTTTAAAAAGGAGCTTGGGGATTATACGCAGCCACATCACACTAGCAGATTAACCAGACTACACACTAACCTCATTAATCTGAGAGAGACTAATGTCACCGACAGCGTGTCAACAGTCACACACACACACACACACACACACAACGCATGTACATGCATATGCCTCCTTTCTAAAGCTGTTCACTCTGTCTTTATTTGCAGCGCATAATGAAATAAAAGCCCATGTATTGATGACTAAGGGCCGAGGCAGAGACAATCCCTTCTTCCCCTGCAGGCCTCGGTGTCAGTGTTGTCCCGCCGCGGGTCAGGTCGGATTTTAAAGAGAGGCTGGAAATCCCCCGGATGAATCGACATTTAACACTTTCCTGCCACGTCGACCAAAAGCTGTAGAAAACGTGGGTTTAGAAGTTTGAAGGAAAGGGTTCATGGGCGATGTTGGCTCGGCTCAACAGTTCCGATTCTGATCATTTTTCTGCCTGAACAGCCTTGGTACAAGCAAGTTGTGCAAATGCAGTCAGCTATTGTACGTCCATCTGGGCACAGAGATTTGATTTTGTCGGGGAGTTCAAGATGCTTTCTTTTAGTTTTTCAACTGAGACAGTACGTTTTTTGAAGCACTGTATTGCTAGCAGTGATGGAAAGTAACTAAGTACATTACTGAATCAGAATCAGAATCAGAAATCAGAAATACTTTATTGATCCCCGAGGGGAAATTGGGTACTGTACATGAAGTACTGTACTTAAATACAATTTTGAGGTAATTGTACTTTACTTCAGTATTTCCATTTTATGCTACTTTGTACTTATACTCCACTACATTTTAGAGGGAAATATTGTACTTTTTACTCCATTACATTTATTTCACAGCTATAGTTACTAGTTACTTTTCAGATCAATATTTTATATTTAAAACATTTGCTCATCTTTATAAAATAACTATAAAATAGCATTGTTATAGATTAGACTACCCAAAAGTATAGCTAAATTGTTAAGCTTCACGTTGACAACTTTAAAATGCTGCTTACATGTACATGTATGTCAATAAATCAGTATTAATATTCCAATAATTTATGAAAAATATAACTCTCTAAATGGGGACAGTTTGCATAATGGGTACGTTTACTTTGATACTCTAAGTACATTTTGCTGCCAATACTTATGTACTTTTACTTCAGTAAGATTTTGAATGCAGGACTTTTACTTGTAATGGAGTATCTTTACATTGTTGTATTGCTACTTTTACTGAAGTAAAAGATCTCAGTACTTCTTCCACCACTGATTGCTCGTCCAGTTTAGGATGATGGGCTTTTCACCCAGGAGCTGCATCAGTCTTGATTTATGTGGACTTTTTCTTTTTTTTTTTTTTATTTATTATGACACTTAAAATCTTACAAAACTGCATCTGTAATACTTTGTTTTAGTGTGGCTGAGGTTTTTTTTTTTTAAAAAAAAAGAGGTAGTTCATTTACATACACGCATGTATTATAACCAGCTTTGTGTTGCACTCTATGTACTCTAAACATTTTGCTGTTCCTACTCTCTCTATGTGTTTCTAAGGCTTTTTCTTTCTCTCTTTTGCAAATCTCTCACACAGCTAACATCACCTGAATCTTTATGAAATACAAAATAAGATTTTTTTTTTCTGCCAAATTGATGTTTTTTTTGTTGTTTTACATTTTACCTGTACAATCAAACCATGCTTCTTAAATGTGCACTCTGAGTTCAATACTGTTTATGTTATTTCACTGCAGGGATGGAAGGGTTGGTCTTGTTTCGATTACAATGTGATATACAACACTGGGTTCATGATACAAGGGTATATCTGGGATATCTGCAGTGGTGGAATGTAACTAAGTGCATTTACTCTTACTGTACTTAAGTACAATTTAGAGGTACTTGTACTTAACTGGAGTATTTCCATTTCATGCTACTTTATACTTCCACTCCACTACATTTCAGAGGGAAATATTGTACTTTCTACTCCACTACTAGTTATTAATACAAATTATAAATCAGCTAATAAATTATGATATATTTTTATAGGTTAAGCTACCCAGCAGTATATAGGGCTATAAGTATAGCCCAATAACAGGATATATATGATTCTGAAATGGGCCATTCTGCATAATGACTACTTTTATTTTTGCTACTTTAAGTATATTTTGATGCTAATACTTTTGTACTTTGACTTAAGTAACATTTTGAATGCAGGACTTTTACTTGTAACAAAGTATTTTTACACTGTGGTATTGCTACTTTTACTTAAGCCAAATATCTGAATACTTCTTCCACCACTGGATATCTGACATGATAATGAATGGCAGAGCAAATTTAGGCAAAGCTACAGTAGTTATTCCTTCCTTTATGTTAAGGATTTAGAGGATAAAACGGATGATGAGTTTGTGTTTTAGCATGACACTGTGATATTCATAGCTGCCTGACCTGTGCTGACCTGCCCAGGCAGCTTAGACCAGTCAAATCACTTCTCCAAACGTGCTTTGCTTTTCTGTGTCTGTGTTTTATTGATATTCTTCTTTTTTTTTTTCTGTCCATGTTGTTCGTATGTCCCTGTTGATTTATGCTTGTTATGCTTATTTAACGTTCAATACACTTTGTAAATGTTGTTTAAAAAATGATATCCAAATAAAGTTTCCTATCATAATCAGTACTGGTTTGTCAATTTTGTTATCTACTTATTTTAAGTAATATTACTGTATATTATGGTTGTAAGTGACATCATGATACATTGTTCAGCTCAGACTTTTTTTTTAAAATATCATATTATGTTGGTGACAAATTGTCACATTTCTCCACTATTCCAGTGAAATCTACACAGCATTTATACATTATGGACAGACCAACAATATGATAAAATATAAAGAAAAGGTTTTTTTTCTTTATGCATGGCCATTTAATTAAATGTATCCAATGAAATGTTATTTATGTTATTGGTGTGTACAGACCAGGAACCTTTCCCAGGGATAAGTAGGGTAAACCCACTTGAACCCAGTTTGCCATTTATATGAAGTGTGAAAAGCATAAATCAAGGCTTTTCTAAAAAATATAAGGTCATAGTTTACCCTCCTTTATATTTACCACTACATCGTGATCATTACACCACTTATTATTATTGTACCCGGTAATGCGTATAGCAAGAGATGTGAAAGGTACATTAAGTCCAAACTGTGGTGTTTGTGCAGAAGCCTGTTAGTGAGATAAAGACTCTCTTTACAGCTGAATAAAAACATCTCCATGCTGGACATGCATCTAAATAAAGCCTTGATGCTGCCATTTCACATGATTGCCCATTCATTCAAGTGTCATGCTTATTAAGAGAAGCTCTCAGTGTGTTGTGATATTTCTCTTAAGCGTGCAAATGCCATTAGACGTGTTTTATATTATATCTTTGGAGGTATTTCTTTTTTTACATCGTGAAACCTTGAATTTGTTCCTTGGAGACTAAGTATTTTTGCTTCTGTGGACCTGCCAAGCTAATTACAAAGACATCGGCTAGTAAATGTACATAAATAAAGCCTTCAGACAGCTGACAATAAGTCTTTTCTGATATTTTCTCTGCAATCAACACATTTGCAGTTGTTACTCCGTATAATTTGTTACGTATCACTACTGCCCTTCACTATGAATACACAGTTTTTAGCTAATGAGATTTAAAAATGTCTTTCATCTGAAAATAACTAGGCTTATCCTGTACGGCTTTTTGTCGGAAGGGTTTGAATGCTACAATAATGACAATAATCAATGGTAATTGCATGAATACTGGACTAATACTGTCAATATTTGTCTCCATAGAGCCATTTAGGGTGCTGCTGGAGGATGCATTATATAGGGATTGCTCGTTTCTCTTAGCTTTCTTATTTTGTCTGCATGTGGATTGTCTGGAAATAACCTGTCGTGAATTTTGTTTGTTTTTGTTTTCTTCTTGTTGTGAACACAGGTCTCTCTTGAAAACGAGATCTCGATCTCAATGGGACTTACCTGTTTAAATAAAGGAACTGGAATTGGAATATCCTTTCTGTGTAAGGTATGCAGAGATATTCATAAATGTTTTATGTGTCAACGGTTTTGCACCCACAGATCTTTTATTGGATTTCATGGTTTTTGCAGTCTTTTCTCAATTGGACAGAATTAAATGCTACATTTACATTTAGATTTTACACATTTAGCTGGTGTATCGCTCTTGTGTGAGACTTCAAAGGGTGTGTGTGTGTGTGTGTGTGTGTGTGTGTGTGTGTGTGTGTGTGTGTGGTCTACTGATACCTGGTAGTTTCTGGAACAGTCTGTAAATCTCTCTCTCTCTCGCTCTCTTACAGCATATAAGACCAGGCCACGACATGTCGAGGGACGGCCAGTGTACGAGAGGGTTATGTGAACCCCACTGAACCCCCTGAGCCATGCAAGAAACAAGTTTCAACTGCCCCCTCACACACACACACACACACACACACACACTTTTCTGACGAACAGGACATCTTCACCAGGCCACACAATGGGCATGGCTGTATTGCTGTAGTGTGTGACTGCAAGCAGACAAACACACACACACACACACACACACACACTCATACACACACACACCCTGACATAGCACAAATAGCATCTTTGTTTCTTCAGTGTCGTCTCAATGTGGCTTCAATGCTAAGATGCTAGAAGGCATCTGCACTTGTGCAACACTTTGTGAAGCAAAGTTGACAAAACGGAAAATAAATGTGTTTGTGCTGGTTTACACAGAAGCACTTTATGCTAATAAAAAATGTATTATGCTAATTTCTGCTTTTTGTATTCTCATTTCAAGGGTTCAAAGGAGTACACCAAGGCTCCATGCAGTTTAGCGTACAATATGTTGAGTGATAGTGGGCTCCATGCTAACAGTTTAGCAAACATGTTGAGTGATAGTGGGCTCCATGCTAACAGTTTAGCAAACATGTTGAGTGACAGTGGGCTCCATGCTAACAGTTTAGCAAACATGTTGAGTGATAGTGGGCTCCATGCTAACAGTTTAGCGTACAATATGTTGAGTGATAGTGGGCTCCATGCTAACAGTTTAACGTACACTATGTTGAGTGATATTGGGCTCCATGCTAACACTTTAGCGTACAATATGTTGAGTGATATTGGGCTCCATGCTAACACTTTAGCGTACACTATGTTGAGTGATAGTGGGCTCCATGCTAACAGTTTAGCGTACTATATGTTGAGTGATAGTGGGCTCCATGCTAACAGTTTAGCGTACTATATGTTGAGTGATAGTGGGCTCCATGCTAACAGTTTAGCGTACACTATGTTGAGTGATAGTGGGCTCCATGCTAACAGTTTAGCATACAGTATGTGTTGAGTGATAGTGGGCTCCATGCTAACAGTTTAGCGTGTTGAGTGATAGTGAGCTCCATGCTAACAGTTTAGCATACAGTATGTGTTGAGTGATAGTGGGCTCCATGCAAACACTTTAGCATACACTATGTTGAGTGATAGTAGGTTCCATGCTAACACTTTAGCATTTACTATGTTGAGGGGTTAGCTGCATGCTAACATTTAAAGGAAAGATCCACCCTCAGATCCTCTTCGATCTACTGTTATATATCATCAATTTCTAATGATTCGATGCATTCCAGGAGTTATTTTGTTTCTTTTTGTTTCCCTCAACCTCCCTAGTACTTCAACTTTCGGCATCCCCCAGAGAACTTGACTTGCATCCAGCCATTGGTTTTATGTGTCGGTGGAGAGAGCGATAACATTAGCGATAGTGATAGCGATAGCTTTAGTAACAAATAGGAGCGTGAGAGTTTCCGGTCGGGAAAAAACTGGAGTTGAGCCCCTTACTCAAAACATAACATGTCTTGTAGCTATTGAGGCTCCTGTGGGTGGAGAAACTGGTCTCTCTCCTCTTCTACGATGGATCTCTCCCTGTATGATTGTTGAACGTCTCTTGGTGCAAAATGGCGGCTCCAGAAAGAAGCCCTCGCCCTTTGATTCTGAGGGACTGACACCAAAATCTGACGTTTTAAATCACTGAAAATGTTCTCCTATTAAACTCCTTTGTAGCTTGTGCTGGAAATATCTCCAAACACCAAGCAATAAAATGGACCCAGAAATGCAAGTTATGCCACTAGCTGTTTTAGGGTAAATGTTTCTTTTCAGCATACGCTGTTGAGTGATAGTGGGAGACCAGCGTTCTCACATCCAAAGTAAGAAGACTTTAGTAGCCTAATAAAAAGTTGTTAGTGGGTTTCATAATGTGGGCTGTAGATTCAGACATTTTTAAAAATTAAACATCATCAACTCAATATAGCTGATGTAACCACGTTTGTTTTTGGAACTATTTCAGGTGAGCAACCACATATTCAGTGATTCGGTGATGCTCAGTGATTTTTAGCTGTACAGTCTCCCATTGCTATGTTATTTTTGTATCATATTTTGTGTTTTAATTACCAAGTTTTACCAATATGGGACTCAGCTGCATATCAGTTAATATTACCTACCAATTAGCTTTAGACCGTTCTAATTTTTCCACTTTTAAGATAAAGCTAATTGCCTATTATCACTCAACTGTATGCAAAAGTGTTAGCATGAAGCCTACAATCACTCAACACACTGTGCACTGAATTGTTAGCATGGAGCACCGGAGCCAACGATCAACCAGGGACACACGGATGATTTTGGTGCCTATGTTCTCATCACTGACCAGAAAGTTAATGCATATTTAATGAAAATAATTTGATTTCATTTAGAATTCATTTCAACAATTGAAATTGATCACATACTAAGTTGTAAAAAGGGAAATATCATGATTACTACATTTTTATATCATGCTGCAGAACGTGCCCAATTGACTATCTGGTCTATCAAGTTTAGTCTGAAGATATACTAGAATATAGTGAAATATATATATTGTATTGCAGCAATATTTCACTTTGCTACAACACTTCAATTTCCCAACGGTCTCACCTCAACATGACACCATTAACAGTCTTAACAGTCATCTTCTGGGTATAGTTGCCCCCCTGTGTGTGACTCTCTTTCTCACTGTATTTACTGATAATTGCACACAGGTAAAATTACTTTTTTGAAAAAAAAAAAAAAAAAAAATATGACAAAGACCACAGTGGAAATACATTTTTCAAACTAATGAAAGCCAACAGAAAACTGAAACCAAAGTGTCGTGATTACAGGTAACTAGGACGACCAGTATGAACCCACACAGGGATGATATGTGTGCCAAGAACCTAACAATGTTATACATAATGTGAAATATTGTTTTATAGGATTTACATGTGAAATGAGTTGCAATCACAGGTTCTAAGGCTAAAACAAAGCAACTCTAGCTGTCCCTGCCAGTTACAGAAAGCATGTATCTCCTAATTTAGTCAAATATGGGAGTGCAGACTCAATTCCAGTAAGTTCCACATCAAAAAAAAGCTTGAAGAAGAAATGATCAAATGTGGCAATAGAAAGCAGCTCACAGGTACTACAGAATATATTGTTTGCCATAATCACAAATAATATGGCCAGGATATATTTAGAGAAACTCACATCACCTATAAAAATTGTGTTACGTCGTCTTGGAAATTAGTGAAATCTGTACAGAAAGGTACAAAAATGTAAGAGGCAAATTACAAAAAATAAGCAAAGCTGGATTCCTATCTTATTTTAGGTGTTTTCTTTTTCTCATACACTCTCTCTCGCTCTCTCCTCTCGAAACACTCCCTCTCTCGCTCGCTCGCTCTCGCTCTCTCTGTAAATCCATGCTGAGATTTGGCTCACACACACTAGAGCTCTCTGCTGCAGAAAGTAGGCCAAAAGGCATCTGAGGACAGGGTTGAGAGAGGGAGAGAGAGAGAGAGAGAGAGAGAGCTGGGCAGAGAAGTGAAGAGAGAGCTGTGTGACAAAGATAGAGAGAAAGAAAACTCAGGAAGGGAGGAGGGGAGGAGATGGAGATTGTGTTTTCATTATTTTAACTCTTCAATCCATTCTGCGATTGCTTTTTTTTTTTTTTTTTTAGGGTTTTTTGTGGCAACTGATCTTTAAGGATCGAGTTGGGGAAAATAGCATTCAAGGGCCTTTGTTGAGAATAGGGTGTGATTGATAGAAGGAGGAGTTGATAGGAGTTTAATATTTTTGGGTTGGAGCCCATGCCTTTTTGTGCCGATATTCAATATCTTTGATGCACAAAAAAATCCCCAAAATGACACGGATTCAGTGTTTCCCCTACACTATTATTCTTGTCAGGGTAGAAAACCTCTGAAACAGCATTTAGACCATCATGGGACACTAAAACTCTCCATTGAAAACCATAATAAAAATGTTTTAGGTGGGTGAGGCAGACTGACACCCCCGAAGCTGTTCAGTAAAATCCTCCCACACCACACAAATCTCGTCAGACATCTGAAAAATAATAACAAAAACATATTCGTGACTTGTGTGGATTCTGATAAAGTGCTAGAATTTGACTAACATATGAACTTGGACTGCAGCAGCTGTGGTCAGGCAGGAGCCTCCTCCATAATATCGACGGTGGAAAACATGAAAGGCCAATATTTGATTTATAATAAAAGGCATCGATTTAACCCTAGCTGAGGGTTTTGCTCTGTTGCTTTTGGTGTTGAAATAGGCGAAATTGCTCAACAATCGTTACAGTAAACTGCCAGGAAGAGATGAAAACGTCCAAACCTTCTCGGTATTGCGGTACTAAACCAATACAACTGAATATTCACATTGTAACACACAGACTGAACACAGACTGATGTAAGCCCAGTTGGTTTATTTTATTGTTAGTGCAAATAACCAACCATACGGAAGAGGATCAGGGCCACATGTGAGCATGTGAGAAATGGATTTGAGTTCTGCATTTAATCTCAAAAGAGTTCTAACTTTATTCTCAGAATTCTGACGTTATTCTCAGTATCACAGGATTCTGACTTTATTCTCAGAAGTATGAGATTAATCTCAGAACTCAAGAACACATGTAACCCTAATCCTCTTCCGCACAACCGGGAGCGTATCTATACTGAACAAAAATATAAAAGTAACACTTTTGGTTTTGCTCCCATTTTTCATGAGTTGAAATAAAAGATCTACGACATTTTAGAGTGGCCTTTTATTGTGACCAGCCCAAGGCACACCTGTGCAATAATCATGCTGTTTAATCAGCATCTTGATATGCCACACCTGTCAGGTGGATGGAGGAAGTGCTCACTAACACGGATTTAAACAAATTTGTGAACAAAATTTGAGAGAAATAAGCCTTTTGTGTGCATAGAAAAAGTCTTAGAGCTTTAATTTCAACTCATGAAAAATGGGAGCAAAAACAGAAGTGTTGCATTTATATTTTTGTTCAGTGTATTTTCCCAGGGTCTTATGTTCCCCAGTTCAATATTCTGTTAACACACATTAACCCTCCTATTGTGTTCGGGTCAAATTTGACCCCTTTCAAGTTAAAATATTTCATAAATATTATCCAGTTTTTTTTATTGGAACAAGGCTTCAAAACAGCTATATAAACACAGCAAAACCAATGGTTATCATTTTATTGGATTTTGAAGGTCTCTAACCCTAACACTACCCCTCTAGGTAAACATCTACAACCAACCTAACCCTAACCCTAACCCTAGAACTGGGGAACATAGGAATGACTCCCCACAACCTCCTCCTCTTCAAAGAAAATTGTCTCCTTATGGCTTTGTACTCCAGCAAACCAGTCCTCACTATCTGAGTTATAATTATTTATACTTTATATTTATACTATTATTTATATTTACTTGTTTCTTTTCCTATTAGTACGTAGCGATTAGTTCTTATCTTACTGGTGTGCCTCAAGGCTCAATTCTAGGGCCAATGCACTTTTCTTCATATACCTCTTGTTCAGCAAAGACTCTCTTGTCATTGCTATGCTGACGATAGTCATTTCTGTCTCGAACCATTTCATCCCAGTAAGTTAGTGGTACTTTTGATTTAATTTTTTACATTCTCAGTCTTTGCCTCGGATCTTAACTGACCCGGGAGCTGCTGCTTTTACTCGTGAACATTGTGTGTATTTTTCCCACGAATCTTTCCAAAGACACGACGAGGCTTCGTTTGCCTCGGAAGCAGCTTCTTGCGCCTTTTCCAAATAGCATTCGAGATGCTGCACAATATCAGCCTTGAACCCCCCCAACGCCCCCAAGATGAAATGAAACCCATACTCTTATATCTGCTCATCTAGGGGAGGATTGTACAGTAAATGTGACTGAACATGATGAACATGATAACTGAATAGTTCTCGGACCAATGCACTTTTCTTCATAAGCTACCACTCAAAAGTTTGGACGCACCACATTTTTCTTTATTTTTTACTATGTTCCACATTTTAGAATAATAGTAAAGACATCAAAACTATGAAATAACACAAATGGAAGTATGCAGTGACCAAAAAAAAGTGTTAAACAAATCAAAATTATATTTTAGATTATTTAAAGCAGCCACCCTTTGCCTTGATGGAAAGGCAAAGGCTTTGGAAAGAAATTCATACATAGGCATCAACGTCTCTATTTATATTTGTCTAAGAAACTAATTTCAAGCATTTAAGCAGAAGGCTTCAGATCAAAATGGCTTTAAGATCATGAAAAGGATTCAATGAGGTGTGTCCAAACTTTTGACTGGTAGTGTCTTGGCCATATTATTTGTCATCAAAGAACCTTTTGTCATTGCCATGCTGACGATAGTAATTTCTGTCTCATCCCATTAAGTTAGTGTTGTTAAATGGCTGCCAATGTTAAGGACTGGATGTCCCAAAAATCTGTGGTCCTTGTCATGGGTCCTGAACTCATCTCTAGACGAATCCAGCTGTCCTTTAACTTCATAAGAATTCAGAGAGTACCTTTGATTCATGTTTAAAGTTTTAGCAACAGACTATAATAAAAAGCTGGTTCAAACATGTGGTATCAATTTAGGAACGAAGATTAGATCAATTGGTTAGGCTTTCAACAACACCGAGAGACTTGCGCTATGATATTTAGCTTGTGATAGAGGAACGTAATCTTCACATTATTTTCATTATTTTATTTAGAGACTGGGTTGTACGCATGCTTTCATATCATCATCATGTTTTCCTGTCATGCGTCACAGATCCAGATTGTATAGAATTATGTTACCAGTTTATTGATGAAGTCTATAGATGACTCTTGTATCGCAATAGTGTCTGTTACCTTCCACTGTATGTGAGGTCCTATATTATGTACATGCACTGTGATACTACTAGGGTTTGACTGATCTGGGTTTACCTTTATTTTAGTATTGAAGCTGTTATTTTGTGCCCATATTCAATGTCTTTAAATTTGACTGTTTTCATGCCAGAACAATTTTTACCCTGAAAATTTGTGCTCTTCTCTGAAAAAGCATTTAGCCCATCAAGAGTCATTGTAACACTGATCGATTCTACAATAAATATGTAATCAATCAAGCTGCACCATATCCATCATATCAGAGGTGGACCACATGTGATTTTTAATAAATGGACAATATAATAATTCACATATATGTAGTGTTCTTGGAGAATAAAGTGGTTTGTATTAGCCTTATACGTGTCATTTTGTAAATCATTTCTTAAAACACCCTTTTTTATGGAGAGGTTTCACATAATCTCATTTTTATTTTATTCTATTTAATTCTAGTTGTGTTTGCTTGTATCATTTTTCTATAACCCTGTTTTTAACTCTGTCATTTTATAGTTTAACTGATTAGCTTTTACCTATCATTGCTTGATTGTTTGCAAAGCACTTTCTAATTCTCCTGTGAAAAGTGCCATTCACATTATTGTGAAAATAATAATTATTGAAAATGCTAAACATGTTGTATGCCCAGAGCAAGCTGTGATATATTGATTGAGACAACCAAAATTTGTATTATACGCATTTTTGAGTTTGAATACACGTAAGAAAAAAAAAGAAATAAAAAATCCAAATTCAAGTAAAATTTGATCATAGGACAAAATGAAACGAAGAATGGGAAAAATTACAATGGATCTCAGAGCAACCGATAATTGCTTGATACTTTGCTGCTTAGTGTGTGTGTGTGTGTGTGTGTGTGTGTGTGTGTGTGTGTGTGTGTGTGCCCTGAGCTCGGACGCTGGAATATTTTTTTTTTTTTTTTTTTACATTCTCAGTCCTTGCCTCAGCTCTTACAGTAACTGACCCAGGAGCTGCTGCTGCTGCTGCTTTTTTAATCGTGACCATCATGTGTATTTTTTTTTTTTGGTTTTCCACGAACCTTTCCAAAGACACGAACGAGGCTTCGTTTGCCATTTCCAAACTGCAGTCGGAAGACGCTGCGCAACATCAGCCTTGAATGGTTTTTTTGGGGGGGGTTTTTTTTGTATTCAACCTTAACACCTTAGTGGAACCCACCCCCCCCCCACCCCCACACAAAATGAAACCTGCATATCCACTCAACTAGAGGAGCTGAATTAACCTAACTGAATTGAAGATATGTGCATTATTCTGCTTCAAGGTATTTCTCTTCAGTCGGTTACAGCTTCAGGAGGTTTGATGGGCCAAACAGCTTGTGAATGTGAGGGGGGGGTGGGGGGGCTGTATAATTCACATCTTCAACCCTGTGAATTCCCTCAGAAATGATGAAAAAAAAAAAAAAAAAAAAAGAAACTAGCGGCCTTCTTCTACAGCCGGCCTCTCCAGATGTAATACCTGAAAAGACGTCCTTCTCACCTCCCCATTGAGATTCATTTTCCTCTTTCTCTCTCTCCTTTTCTCTCCCCCCCCCCCCCCCCCCTTCCTCCTCTGGCTCTTCTGGATGTTAAATACAGCTTTCATTTCAGCCAGGTCCCCCCCCCCCCCCCCCACACCGTAATGAAACTGTAACGATGCCCGCTCTCCCCGCTGCCAGAACAAACCCGCTGACCTTGAGGTAGCGCACGCCATGGCACCGAGAGAGAGAGAGAAAGAGAGAGAGAGAGAGAGACGGACTCCGGAGCCGGTGGAGGGGCCACCTGGAGCGCTGCCGGTGGGGGCCCCGGGACCCAGGCGGAGAGAGAGAGAGAGAGAGAGGAAGACAGAGAGAGAGAAAGAGAGAGAGATAGGACAGGCAGAGGAGGAAAAGAAAACAAGGGAGCGTGTTTCCATCTGAACCCAAATACCACCTACCTCTTCATATCTTATTTCTTCTCCTCCACCCCCTCCCATGTTCAACATTTTCTCTCTTTTTTTTCTCTCTCTCCCCTTCGCAGCTCTCTTTATTTTTCACAACCCGGCCCAGTGGATTCAGCTGAGAATACACGTGTGTGTGTGTGTGTGTGTGTGTGTGTGTGTGTGCACATGCATGGGCCTATGTACACGTCCATTTTGCACTGAGTGAACTATGTGCAGTATGGGGGGGGGGGGGGGGGGGGGATTTTTAAGGAGCGATGTTTTCCATGTACTGTGCAGAGAGAGCATGGGCGATCCGTTTCAAATTGGAATAGCTGCTTCCTGTTCTCTAATCATTCCCACCTTGCTCCCAGATATACAGGGTCTCTGTGCTACTGTATGGTGAGGCTCAGACAGCGTATATGTAGCCTACTGCGGTGGTTCTCAACGTGGGGTCCGGGGACCACCAGGGGTCCTTGAGGAGGTTCCAGGGGGTCCCCGAGCAAATTGATGAATTGTTAAATTTAACCATTGTTTAATTGACAGGAAGTGAACACAATTAGAGAATGTAGAAGAATGACTGTTTTGGTCATAGTTTCTCTGTTATCTCTCTACCTACAATACAGATAGTCATAGAATTCTGGACAAAATCATATCTAATAATAAAAATATTCTCAGATTTGGGTCCGAGAGACAAAATGTCATCAAATGGGGGTCTGGCCTACTGTATGTACAGGAGCCGGGGGAAATTCCATTCCAAAGCCAACTCAGCAGATGGAGCTGGGAGATCCAGGTTCTTCTTCCTCTGCTGTTCTAGCCTTCCCATTCTACTGCGCTCTTCTTCGTCTCTCTCTTCATCAGTCTTGGGCATTTTGGTTTTTTTTTTTTTAACCCAATCTGGCTTCAGCTATAGACAGTGGCGTGTCCAGGCCATTTTGACTGGGGTGGCCGAGGTGGGGCACAGACTCAAGCAAGGGTGGCACTGAGTGCGGCATTTAGGAAGGATGTAGGCAGGTCCCAGGTCAGAATTCTGAATTTCCGAGTCAGAATTCAGATTTTAAACTCAGAATTCTGACTTTATTCTCAGAAAGCTGAAATTAATCTCAGAATTTAAATAGATTTTTCACATGTGGCCCTAATCCTCTTCCATACAAGGCCCAGGTTGAAAACAACCAGAATTATCAGGCATCACTGTCAACTGTATGCATGTAAAAAAATTTATGCTACGAACATTACTTCTTGGTCTTTATCTTCATGTGCATGCTGCATTCTGTTTTTTTCACATTCATCCCTAATTTGGTTTTCTCTTTGCTCCCCTTGGCGTGTTTCTTGGAACTCAAGGAGCGTAGTTTTGGAAAAAGAAATTAACCGGCTTGATGGTCCCGCCTCTAACATGGCCATCAGCCAGTCATAACTCAGGATTTTGGGGTGGCACCTGGGGTGGCCACTCAGATTTCAGGGGTGGCCAGTGCCATCCCTGGCCACCCCCTAGACACACCCCTGGCTATAAACTCAGATTAGACAGATGTACTGGTTTTCCCAATATAAGGCCTATTACAGTTTTTCTCGATCGCTTACACACTATAACTGGGCCTATTAACTAAACACCCCAAACCATGACGCCATCTACCAAAAGACAAACCCATTTCCCAAAACTATAAACACTATTCCCCTGTTTCCACACATGATTCACAGCTGTTCTGATCTTTTTGTGAAAAACTCTACACACAAATCCCTTCATATATCACTGGCTGCACCATGTGCTCATTTAGAAAGGCATTCAATATCATTAACTCAAGTCATCACAGCTTGAACCCAATTAACACACAATTCCCCAGGTGCAAACACTAAGAGTCAAGATAGATATATAGGATATATATATATATAAGATAGATAGATAGATAGATAAAAGGGCCATGGGTCAGTTTACTTGTTTTAAAACAATGGATCCACAAAGACCTGAAGGTAGAGGAAGAGGACACAGGAGAGGAGGTGGAAGAGGAAGAGGATAGATAGATAGATAGATAGATGGATAGATAGATAGATAGATAGATAGATAGATAGATAGATAAAAGGGCCATGGGTCAGTTTACTTGTTTTAAAACAATGGATCCACAAAGACCTGAAGGTAGAGGAAGAGGACACAGGAGAGGAGGTGGAAGAGGAAGAGGATAGATAGATAGATAGATAGATGGATAGATAGATAGATAGATA
This sequence comes from Centroberyx affinis, assembly GCF_046629955.1. Classification (NCBI taxonomy): domain Eukaryota; kingdom Metazoa; phylum Chordata; class Actinopteri; order Beryciformes; family Berycidae; genus Centroberyx; species Centroberyx affinis. The sequence goes on along the minus strand of NW_027283561.1, from coordinate 96,140 downwards.
GATAGATAGATAGATAAAAGGGCCATGGGTCAGTTTACTTGTTTTAAAACAATGGATCCACAAAGACCTGAAGGTAGAGGAAGAGGACACAGGAGAGGAGGTGGAAGAGGAAGAGGAAGGGCAAGGAGACAAATAGTTTCTGATGAGATTCAGGATGCTGAGGCAGAACAAATGTGATTTCTTTCTTTATGTACAAACTGTTTTTTTTTCATTGGTTTATATTGATAAATACATGGAAATTATTTTACTATATTCTACGTTCTTTATCAGTTGCATATTTTTTACAGTACATTTACTTTTTCACTCAATTTCAGTTTATTTTACTACAGTACATTGAGGAATTAAAAATTTAGAAAATGTATACATGTGTCTTTATATTGTGTTCATCATGTAAAGAGGTTGTTCTGGGGGAAAAGCATAAGCACCATTATTCATTGCAGTAACAGGTTTTTACAGTAGTGTTTTGAATTGATGGCTTTTGTGTGATGTCTGAAGGCAAAGTTTGGTTTAGATGTAAGATCACATGGTTTTGAGTGAAGAGTTTGGTTTTGACATGGAAGTTTGAAGTTTGTGAAGATTAGAGTTTTGGGAAATGGAGCATGATTTCAAGAAATGTGTCTTGGCAATCAAGAAAAAACTGTAAATATCAGATATCAGTCATGTTTTCTCCCTGATCACAGCTGCATGAAAACAGTCTGTAAAACCTGCAGTTAAAAATTTGATTATCTTTGTATCCTTCCTTTTTTTTTCATTTATTCTTTATTCCTCACAAAGCAACCACTATAGTCTTCCTGGGGTATGTGTTCAGTAATGGTTTTAATTGTTCTGTAATTGTTCACTAATGGGTTTTTTTTTTGTCATTTAATTCTTCATTGAAAGACAGGCTGAATAGGGGGAAACAGCAGTGGAAGAAGTACTCAGATCTTTTACTTCAGTAAAAGTAGAAATGCCACAGTATAAAAATACTCTGTTACAAGTAAAAGTCCTGCATTCAAAATGTTACTTAAGTAAAAGTACAAAAGTATTAGCATCCAAATGCACTTAAAGCAACAAAAGTAAACGTACTCATTATGCAGAATGGCCCGTTTCAGAATAATAAAGTATATATTATATTATTGAATTATAATTATTGATGCGTTAATGTGTAAGCATCACTTTAATGTTGCAGCTGGAAAAGGTGGGGCTGATTTCCACTACTTTATATACTGCTGGGTATCTTACAGTAATCTATAATAATACATCACAATTTATTAGTTGATTATATTTTGTATTAATAATCAGAATCTGCAAAGTAACTAGTAACTTAAGTTATCAAATAAAGGAAGAGGAGTAAAAAGTACAATATTTCCCTCTGAAATGGAGTGGAGTAGAAGTATAAAGTAGCATAAAATGGTAATACTCAAGTAAAGTACAAGTACCTCAAATTGTACTGAAGTACAGTATTCGAGTAAATGTACAGTATATATGTGGAAAAACAGAAACAGTATATATATGTGGAAAAACATCTGATGGATGATGATGGATGCTTGTCAATTTTTCAAAAAGAATCCTGGAAAAATATCAATATCGGCCTTCAAAAGCCCATATCAGTCCGACCCTGTTGACATCTGTTTGTTGTGTTTCACTGTACCTCCATCATGCGTTTTACTCATCCTCCCTTCACAGATCGCTCTCTGTTCCCAAAGGTAAACAGGAGGCCTGACCTCTTCTCCTCGTCTGTCTCCTCTCTCTCTCTCTCTCTCTCTCTCTCTCTCTCTCTCTCTCTTCCTCTCTCTCTCCCTCGCTGAAGTCAGATTCCCTTCATAATAAATGACGGTCGAGGATAATAGCCTGCTGTTGCCATAGGAACCGGAAAGCAGTTCGTTGCGCACCTCGTTTTTTTTTTTTTTTTTTTTTTTTCCTCTCTGCTGGAAAACGACAGTCGAATCTTGAACTCTCTGCCCCCCCACCCCCTCACCCCCCACCCCCACCCCCAACCCCCCTGTCTCACCTCCCTCTCCCGGTCTACTCTCTCTCTCTCTAACCCCTTTTGCAGCTCTGTGATCCTCCTGGTTTGTTTTTTTTCTCACACCCTCCTTCTCCGTTTCTTTATCTCTCTCTCTCTCTCTCTCCCTCTCTCCCTCCGTACTACCTCAGCCCCCATGCTGCTTCTCCTCCTCGAAGCTTAATCTTCAGCTCGCTGAGCCGCAGAGTGCTACACACGCAGAAAGCGGGGGGTCACGTCGAGTTTATGCTCGTGTTTGTGTGCGATGTTTGTCAATCGTCATACCCGAGGAATGGGGCTGGGGGTTGAGGGAGAGAATGGGGAGTGGTGGTGGTGGTGGTGGGGGGGGTGCCTTCTTCTTCTTCTTCTTCTTCGTCGTCTCCTTCTTCTGCTCCCACCCCCCAACGCTATTGTCATGCGGACGTGTCCCTCCATCCAGAACCGTCCCGTGTCACTTTTAAGTTTCGAAGGTGGGGGGGGGAGGAGGGGTGGGGTGGAGGGGAGGACGACTTTTGAGTGTTCTTTCCGGCAGCACATAATGTATCATCAAAGCCGGGATTAAAAGGTTCTTTTTTTTTTTTTTTTGCGAGAGAGGGAGAGAGGAGCAGCTTTGACTTTGCAACTGGAAGATTTAAGCTTATTAGCTTAAAGAGCGGGGGGTGGGGGGGTGGGGGGGGGGTGGAAGAGAGGGGAGCTCTCTTCAACTGATGTATGGCAGACTTCAAAAGATGGTTTAATCTGTCGGTACACATGCCCCGTACAGGCTATTTATACTAGGGGAGCCATGTTTCTTTCCCGACGACTTCCTCTCCCGTTACCCACACCCCCCCACCCCCACCCCCGCCATCGCTGTGGGGTTTTTCTTGTGTTTGTCGGTGGAGTTTCTGGCTAGACAGCTGAGACGATTCTTCCTGTGCGTTAACACCGTTCCCCCCCCCCCCCCCCCCACCCCCCGGCTAAGACGGTATTTTCACCGGGTCGATGAAAGTTACAGTTAATATATGCGGCCTTTGTGTATGATGTGCTGTGTCTCTTTTGAGCCTATTGCGTAATTGCCATTGATTTGCGGCGGCGGTGGGTGGTGGTGGGGGGGGGTGGAAAAGCTCCAAGGGAAAAAAAAAAAAAAAAAAAAAGAACAATTGTCGTCGCACCCTCTGTGAACCGTTACCTCTTCCTCACCTCCTTATTCCTGTGTTTCCGAAATGAAAGACGGGCCTCGACGGTTGCGTTCTGACATCGTGTTTGTGATTTCAGGGAAAAAAAAAAAAAAAAAAAAAGAAGTTCAGTTCAGTTCTGCATGTCTGATCTGCACCGGTGGAACAAAAGCTCGACTTTATCCCGTCGCATCATTAAGCCGAGTGCGTTTTTTTCACCCGGGAGGAGACGTCCCCCCCCCGTTCTTTACCCCGCCGATCACCGCAGAGAGCAGATGCCGCCGTGATTGATAGCCGTCATTATGGCTTACAAATGCACTTTAAGTCAATCCCTGTTAATACAGAGCCATGATTCATCTATACTTAGCGGGAGACCTTTAATGATCACTTTTCATGATAGATTACAGAGCCTTACTATGGCTTATCGTTGAGATTTAGGAACTGGAGTTGATTTCAGTGTTCTTCTGGTCTGGAAAAGTGCGTCGTTGATGGTTATGGTTTCGACTTCTGCAATGCAAAGTAACAGGATACAAGAAACAACTTGAACTTTAAGGGGAAGCGGTTTGGTTTCAGAGTGAGAGGTCTTTAGAGATCTTTCTTGGAAACACTAGTGAAGAGACATAATAGAGACATGGTACAAGGACACACATGGACAACACGACCTCATATACAGTATAGTACAAAGCGACAATGCAAGATACACAGGTAACAGACTATATCACTCTATACACTTAATGTACAAAATAGGGGCATCTTCCTGATATTGAGTTGCAGGACCGTATGTACAATCCACATCTCAGTTGTCTCAAAGCTTAAAAATTCTTCTCTAACTCAAAATGTCAGAATTCTGAGAAAGAAAATCAGACTTTAAACTCAGAATTCTGAGAAAAAAGTCAGAAGACTCAGATTAAAGCCAGAATTCTGAGAAAAAAGTTTGAATACTGAGAAAAAAAGTCAGAATTCTGAGAATAAAGTCACAATTCTGAGAAAAAAGTCAGAATTATGAGAAAAAAGTCAGAATTCTGAATTTAAAGTCAGAATTCTAAGAAAAAAGTTTGAATACTGAGTTTAAAATGTGAGTTTAAAGTCAGAAGACTCAGATTAAAGACATAATTCTGTGAATAAAGTCAAAATTCTGAGAAAAAAGTCAGAATTCTGAGGAAAAAAGTCAGAATTCTGAGAATAAAGTCAAAATTCTGAGGAAAAAAGTCAGAATTCTGAGGAAAAAAGTCAGAATTCTGAGGAAAAAAGTCAGAATTCTGAGAATAAAGTCAAAATTCTGAGGAAAAAAGTCAGAATTCTGAGGAAAAAAGTCAGAATTCTGATTTTAAAGTCTGAGATTAAAGTCAGAAGTCTGAGATTCGGAGTCGGAATTCTGAAGGAAAAAAAGTCAGAATTCTGAGAAAAAAAAGTCAAAATTCTGAGAATAAAGTTAGAATTCTGAGGGGAAAAAGTCCAAATTCTGAGTTTAAAGTCAAAATTCTGAGTTCTGACTTTAAACTGACTGACTTAATTCTCTTCATTGATATAGATTTATTAATGGAAATCAGTAAGGGATCATGGCTTTTACCTGGATTCAGCTCATCAGTGCACTTCATGAGCGCGTGTCCCTAACATTTTGTCCATTCAGTGTATATACAGTAGATTTTGCAGCTGTACAGGAGAGTGCGTTATGTCCAGCATACCATGAGGTTATTAATCTGAATGAATGGCATAAAGGATGTGGGTTGTAAGCATTACAGAGAGCAGTTTATCAGCTCAAATAAGCAAAACAATGGACCGTAAAAATGTGTAACAAAGCATCCGCCTTCCCACTGTAGTAGATAAAGTGCCTTATTCATCACCAGCGAATTAGAAAGCATCATAAAGTTTTGACGCGTCAAGATGGAAAGCGCATGAATGAATTCAGGAAGGCTTGCCCACTTCTGCTGCAAAATGTCCATAAGAATACTCTGAACACAAGCTGCCTCCTTACCTGTATATTTTTAGTGGAAAACAGCCTGAGGCCTTTTCTAAGACAATGCTCTGGAGTCCTGGATTCTATTTTTGAATCTTTGTTACCGGCAGCATGAATTTTACTTATTTAACATGGAGTGTGACAGTGTGATTTCATGCGTCTGGCAGCTTGTGTGTGTGTGTATATATGTGTGTGTGTGTGTGTGTGTGTGTGTCACTTGTCTATGAATAGTTGGTAACTGCTCTCGAAATAGAATCCCCAGTTTTCAGCCCGTCCATCATACGCACACACACACACACAGACACAAGCAGATGTGGAGGAGGGCTGGATACCTGTCTGTGCCCCTGTAGTGTACTTGTGATCCCTCTGTCTGTTGCCCTCTGACGAACCTTACCTTGGGTTGTCCCTTGAAGTGTGTGTGTGTGTGTGTGTGTATGTGTGTGTGACCGGTGAAACAGACAAGCACGTAACTGGGGCAGACCGATGGTCGACTGCCAACAAGAGTTTCCTGACTGAACTTGCTATGCTCATTTCAGACATGACTTACTGCCTATAAAAACAGTCTTCACCCCTACCACCCCCCCCACACCCCCACCCACACCCCCACACCCCCCTCCACCCCTTGATTTTTTTTGCACGTTTTCTCGTGCTGCAAAATGTGTTCAAATTTTGGACGTTTGGTGCAAAATTTGGGCAAAGTACTCTTTCCTGTCCAAGTGGAGTGGCAATTAAAGACATGAGAAACATGTAAAATTCCAAAAACTGGACAAAAAAGAACAAATCACCATTTAATCAATTATTCATATTCCATCTTTAGCTTATAATGACACATTTTGAATGCATTTTACTTTCAATATTGCTCTAATTTTTTGTGTTAGGGAGTATACCAGGTCCCTTCAATCTTAATGGGGTTTTAGCTTCTGGGATTATTATCATACATATATATATATATATATACATACATATTATGTATACATACATATTATATTATTATAAATACATACATATACACATATACATACATACATACATACATATACACATACATATTATTATATATATATTCTGTGTATAGTACTGTGCAAAAGCACCATAGGTTTTTATATAAATTTTGTCTTAAATGTTCATTTATTTGTTTTCTGCAATTTCCTTTAGATTTAGGAACTTTGGAATGTTTTTTTTAGATGTGCCTAAGACTTTTGCACAGTACTAAGATATATATATATATATATATACACTATATATACATATCATCCTTCCATCACCGTATGTAAAAGTACAGAGGCTGCCCCCTGTCTTTTCTGATTTTACTATTACAATTGAAATTGGATAGAAAACCTACTCTACCTTTATATGTAGAGGTGGAAGACACACTGGAAACATCAGATGCTCGGATATTCAAACTCACCAACTGTTTTCAATGGACTAGAAACATCAAGTAACACGTCAAACCACTTTCTCTCAACCGCTCTCGACTTAACTCTGGTACAATTTTGGGTCATCAACAGCAGACCAAAATGGCTGTTTTCCGCGAGGCTTCTTGAACCACAGTGACCACTGCCCTATTTCAAGGCAAAATTGACATTGTGCCTGTTTTTTATCAGGGTGTTCTTATCATGAAGTCGGCTGCAGGAAGCCAAGACAAGGACGAGGGAACACTAATCACTGAAATCCCTAAATGCCTTGTAATATATGACTGAAGCTCAGCAGGAATTTTTAGCCAGAAGCATGGAATTGTTCAGATGCACTGGCAAAATATGAGCTCTATGGTCTAGCTGGTCTACTAACTGTTCTCTGAATACGTGGAACCAACTGTAGAACAGGCTATGGAACAGGAAAAACATGATATAATAACATTACCCATCGTGTTGTACAGCTACAGCACGCTATGGAAGCATCAAATTAGGAATAATTAAAATGATGCATGCCAATTATTGCATCCATTACATTCAGGCCTTGAGAGACTCTCCTCTAGAAGTCAGATGTGTGTAATTGGTGGCCTGTTTTCAGCTTCAAATGTACCTTAGGTTAGCCAGTATACTGTGTCTGTGGGGTTTGATAGGGTTGTCGATTGATACCAATGACTCAACAATTCAGATTGTGCTGAGATTTCTCGCTCTCAAACTCACTTTGTAGCCCATACTCTCCCCACCCATTGGAATTTCATTACTTGTATAGGAGACAAGTTCTATCAATGTAATTCCTACTGGTCATTACTTTCAAACTCCTCTGTTTATATATGACCAAAGACGTTTAAAGAAGATGTCATTGAAATTGGTATTATCTATAATTTGAGTCAATTGAGTCTTTAGAGTGAGTTTTTTGGGGAAACATTACAATGAATGAATGAATGAATGAATGAATGAATGAAATTTTTATTATTGTGTCATGCATACAGTTGTATGTCCAGCCCGCATGGGCTTACAAGGCACCATAAATTCAAACAAGCCAGGACCAGAGTACAGCGTATACACTATCACACAACAAAGAAAGAAAATAAAGAGACAAAAGCATCTTTCACCTTCAGATCTTCAGACCATCCTTGAGTAGAACAGAACTCCTAGATCACTGACAAAAGCTTACTATGTGTTACTGAGAAATCTAAATAAATATTAATTAAACAATCTATCTTGCCTTCTTTTCCAGGCTTTTGAGATGAAGTTAGCAATCTTAAACACATCAAAATTAAACAGCCATTCCAATTTTTGCTCATCTGCCCACCAGAATATTTCAGGGTTGTAGAATTATAATCCACCATGAGAATTATAATCCACTATGATCCTTGCAAAAAAAAATGTCAGTGAGTGACCCAGCAATTATGAAGTATGATGATACTTGACCTTATAAGTCATTATAAAATGCTTTATAATGTGTTATGATTATTGTTATAAAGCATTATGAATATTCATGAGTGCTTATAACTATAATTATACAGTGCTTATAACGCATTATAAGTATGATTATAATGCATTATAGACATGGGCGTCATAGAAAGTGTTACCCCAAATTTCATTCCGTTTGAGTGGTTAAATAAAAGGATTTTTTTTTTTTTTAAATCAATCCTTTCTTCAGAATAACTCCGGTAAATGCTTCACAACTGGACTTGGACCTGATTGCTTCCCTTCACTAAACAATCGCTAAAGTCCTTCCTATCAGGCCAGTTTGCAGCATTTGAACTGAAAAGCCTCCACTCAGCAGGTTTACCTCATTTGAATCGGCCTTCAAAAGTCAATATCGGTCTAACCCTAGCCGGGAGTCCTGATGCAACGCTCAATCGCCAGCGAGAGTTTCCTGACTGAACTCGATACACTCGTTATCATGGCCGGAAATCACATTAGCCTCTAAATCCAATATGCGCTATATATCTATGGTCCACATCTCATTTCCCTGACAACCAGTGGGAGGACTCTTCACAAGTAGAGGTGCTACCAAGTGACTGAGGTATGTGGTGCGGGAGCATATGGTGTCTCAGAAGGTGCGAGGCCAGATTTAGCTCTTCTCCACATCCGATGGCTGCTCTGGTGGAGGCTGGAAGTCTCGCTGTGGGGAGGGAGCTCCGCAAGTTCACTGTTCAACAGAATGATAGACATAACAATATTAGAGATAGTAAAATGTAACGGTGTCCTGGTGGCTCAGTTGGCTAAAGCACATACCATGTATCAGCAATGTCCTTGGTTCAAATCCGGCCTGGGACCTTTGCCATATGTCATCCCCCGTTTCTCTCTGTTGTCTGAAGCAAAAAATGATCTGTGTTAGTCTAGTAGTGGCAGACATGTGACCAAGTCAACTTTGCACTACTCCAAAATCAGTCTCAAGTCTTGAGGCACAAGTCTCAGGTCAAATCCCAAGTCTAAATCAAGTAGAAGTCAAGTCCATGTCATTAATGTCAAGTCTTAAGTCTAAATGTAGAACGCCAAGTCAAATCAGAAAATATCCAGTATCAATTTGATATCTTATGAGAAAACTAAATATCTAGGACTTTTCAATGCAATATCGCTTTAATAGGATTCAAAAAAAAAAAAATACAAAGTCACAAACACAAGATCTTTTTGTCAAGACTTTAGAAACCTTTTCAAGTCAAAGTCAAGTCCCGAGTCACCAGAACCCAAGTCAAGTCGAGTCTCAAGATAGATAAATAGATAGATAGATAGATAGATAGACAGATAGATAGATAGATTTATTTTCACTGTACGAGTACAATGAAATGTCGTTTGGAGCAAGCCTATAGATGCCTAATTAAGGATAAAAGCTATAAACAGTATAGAGTATAAGATACAAAAATATAAAATAAATAAGAACGAAATAATACTGTATATACACAGAATAAAAGAGTGAAATGTCCGGTACTGGGAGCAAGTGGAGCCAGTATTGCAACATAGTTGGAGAGATATTGCAGAGAACAGATTATTGCACTTTTCATCGATGCAAACGGCCGGCTCACCTGTGGATGTTGACATGGCACTTGCAAGTGAAGGAAAAGTTCATGTGCACGTGTGTGTGTGTGTGTGTGTGTGTGTGCGCGTGTGTGTGTGTACATGTACAGAGCCGGGGGTGGGAATGCTGTGTGTGGCAATCGGCCCTCCCTTTGATCTAGCCCTCCTCCCTTGTCCCGTTTCAAAAGAATCCCCCTAAGAAGAAAAGTGTGTGTGCTGGAGGGGAAGAGAGAGGGGAAAAAAAGAAAAAAAAAAGGCCAGGGAGGAAGAAGACAAGGAGGCCATGGGGTGGGTGGATGGAAGGGGGGAGGGGAGGGGGGGGGGGGGTTGGACCACTGAAGTGTGAAGAGTGTGCAACTTTCTCCCACTGTCTTTCATTCCTCCCTCGCTCTGTAAGAATGCTATTATGTCTGTAGAAAGTGGAGGAATGAGCGGGCGGCCTGTGCTATGGGAAGCCTCTCTCTCTCTCTCCCTCTCTCTCCCTCTCTCCCTCTCTCTCTCTCGCCTCAGTTTCTTAATATAGGAAGCCGGTTCCCACAGGCTGAACAATACGTTAGCCAAGCGGAGCAGCATTGTCTGCAGGGGAGGGTTTGGTGGGACTGAAAACTATACAGCCGTGCAGCCATACAGGAGCTGCTCACGAAAAGGTATAGACTCGGGTTTTGTGATGATATTTCATATATTTACATTTGACCCCAGATTCCATTCTCCTCAGGGGTGGAAAAAGCCTCTGAAACAGCATTTAGACCATCGTGGGATACTAAAACTCTCCACTGAAAGTCATGCATGTTTTCAGCCGATATCTGATTTTTCATTAAAGGGCCAATCTGTCTAACCCTAAAACAGACACATGCATACACAACAGCTGTGGCCTGATACATGTTCAATGCACCACCTGATTAATACCTTTCCACTTCCAGTGCTAAACAGTAATTCGGTAACACTTTACAATAAGGGTCACTAATAAGCATTAACTAACCCTTAATTAACAGTTAACTCATGTGTAATTTACTAATGGTGTTCATGTTAACTAAGGTATTAATTTATACATTATTTAATAGTTTATAAAGATGACTATTAAATAATGTATAAATTAATACCTTAGTTAACATGAACACCATTAGTAAATGATTACCAGACACATTAGTTAACTGTTAATTAAGGGTTAGTTAATGCTTATTAAGCATTAATTAATTCATGTACCCTTATTGTAAAGTGTTACCAGTAATTCTTTATCATACTTCCACTTCTGAAACTGTGAGAATTATCTCAGAAATATCTGAATGAATAAACAAAAAAAGAAATTGCATCTGTTTCTACAGGACCAAGAGGGCTCGTCAGTGGTTCTTTGGTCGGGGTAGTGGTCCTATATAAAACCACAGTGACTCAATGAACAATGGGATTTGTTCACACTGTAGTTCTTAAAGGAATAGTTCACCCAAAAATGAAAATTCTGTCATCATCTCCTCCCCCTCATGCCAGTTGAAACACAGGTGAAGTTTGTCCATATAACACACAGGGAGGCTGCAGCACAACTCCATAGCAGCCTTCTCCAAAACAACTGAAGTCAGTGGGGACCAGTTCTTCAGAGTTCCAAAAAGACCTACAGTATATTTACACCATCATTTAGTGCAAATCTGAACTACAGCTGATTGATCTGCAACAAATAATGGTGTATAGGTCTTTCTATTCACAGTGTGATTGTTTGGCTGTTTTTGTTGTGGAGCTCTAAAGAACAGGTCCCCATTGACTTCAGTTGTTTTGGAGAAGGCTGCTACCAAGTTGTGCTGGCAAACCTCCCTGTGTGTTATATGGACTAACAAATTTCACCTGTGTTTCATTTGGCATGAGGGGGAGTAGATGATGACAGAAATTTCATTTTTGGGTGAACTATTCCTTTAAAAGGTTCTTCTAATTCTGCAGATGTGGACCACTTTTGTGCATTAGTCTATGTTTCTTTGCAGCACCATGTGGCACAAGCCTCGAGAACCGTTTGCTGGTGTTATATGGAACCCCTTTGTGTTGAGAGTGTATGTTGCTGTGTGTGATCCTCGGGAAAGAAAGCTCTTCAGAAAGCTCTTTGTGACGAAATGCCATGTTTCAGCTCTTTCCCTCTCTCTCTCTTTCTCTCTCTCTCTCTCTCGCTCTCTCTCTCTCTCTCTCTCTCTCCCTCCCTCTCTCTCTCACTGTCTCATTTTCCCACTCGGGCGCACAACAGTAATAAGCCAGTGGCTGAAACATATAGAGGAACAGTGGAGGAGGAAATTACAGATGCTATCAGCCAAGTTCAAGAACCCCTCCCCTCCCCTCCTCTCTCTCTCTCTCTCTCTCTCTCTCTCTCTCTCTGTCTCTCCCCTCTTCCTGTGATTCTTTCTCTTTGCTCTTTCTTCTTCGGGCCGCTGCACAAACGGCGGTCCGCAAGGTATGCGACTCTCCATTCAGCGCGGCCAGCAGGGGGTCCCGCACTTCAAATCGGCCCCACTGTTCCGTGGGGGATTTGAACTTCCCCATTCCAGCCCGCCGCCCATCACCTCCACCTCCGCCTCCACCTCCACCTCCGCCCCGCAGCGTGCACGAGCATGACTTTCAAAGTGTGTGTGTGTGTCTGTGTGTGTGTGTGTGTGTGTGAGTGCGAGAGTGCAGGGCATCCATCACCGGGAGTGCTCAATTGTAAAGAGCAGCAAATGCATGAGTTGCGAAACTGAAAAAGATGACGAATCAAAGTTTATGTCTTGCTGATACATAAGTGGATGGTATATTGTTTAGCAGCATTTGTGTGTATAATTACCGATTTCCTATCTGTTTTAATCTTTTTTTATATTTTGGACAACCCACTAAATCAAATTCATTGTAATGCGAACTTATTTGGCCAATAAATCTGATTCCAGATTCCTGATTCCTCTGGCAGGACTGGGACATATCTGGGACAATAACATATATTCTATATATTATATACGTATATTATATATTCCTACTGGGGACAATGGGCCTTGGGGGTGGCAGCATAGAGGACGGTATGGGGATATGGGTGAGTAAGAGGCTTGATGGGGCCCAGACTTATAGCAGGTGAATGGGCAAGCAGCAGGGAAGGCCAGGCTAGTGAGAGAGAACCAACCAAACACACCTTTGTATTACTATACTATAAAAAAAAACGATACAAACTATTATTAAAAAAAAGCTCTTTATCAAGATAAACTGTAGCAGTTCTTTTCAGTGTATTGTTCATTTGGAACCTATCATTTCAAATATGTTATTTGAAAGAATATAGTAGTACTTTATAATGTGGTAATTTATTTTATTTTTATTTTTTTTGCTCTTATATGTATCACAGGAAGATGTATGTTTTGTAAAATGGTGGTGTCCTGTAATCCCATGTGGGATGGGCCAGATGTTTGGCATGACACAGAAATAAAAATTAACTAACTATACTTCTGAGGTCCCTTCCATTGTCTACATTCCCTTACCCAATATGTGACGAGAGGATTGGCACCAAAATCACCTCTGTGTGTCTGGTAGATAGCTCTGGCCAGTGTGCATGCTAACACTTTAGCATACAGCATGTAAAGTAACTGTAGGCGATTAGCATTATCCATATGTGAAGTATGAAGTCAGACCTTTTGGTAGTCTAATCCAAAATTGGTACTGGTTCTTATGGCATGTAGATCTATGGCATGTAGATTCATCACTTATAACAAAATCTCAATCTTCATCATTAGTGAAGAGTATTACGAGTCAACTGCGCAAAAACTTTAGCGGTCCGGCTAACTTTGCTCACTTCCTCTGTAAACAAAACAAGTTACGCGCAAAGTCGTGCGGGAAGAGAGATTTTCTGCCATTGAAAGTGCATTTGTTTTGTCAAATAATTTTACCAAATATTTTACAAACCTGGCATGTCATTAAAATTAGCTAACCATCCAGCCATAGAGCTGCTACAAGCTACAAGTTCTCACTTTCTCACTTTTATGATAATGCTGAACTGCTAGTCGCTAACGTACTGCTAAAGCGTTAGCATGCACACCAGACAGAGCTATCTACCAGAGACAGAGATGTTTTTGGTGCCAATCCTCTCATCAGATATTGAGTAAGGTGAACCAATATGGGCCAAACTCACAAAAAGTGGGTGTAGTCGTTTCACCCTTTTGTGAAGAGAGGGTCGCACTCTGAGATATATCATTCACTTGATTTAATTGTTCATCTGTCACAGCACGTTTTCCGCCATCCGGCCTTCATCAGTGTGTACTAATGAAGGAATACGTTCCTTATTTACAGGGGACAGGTAGATTGTCAGGTGAACCTCATTTCTAATCAGTGTGGTGTTGTAATCACATGGAAACACATCACATAGAATGGAATCACATAGAATTTCAATGCCAGTCAATACTGTGCATTGTAATTTCAAACAATTTCATCTGAAGTACATCCACCATCCAGTTAGACATACTGAAATAGCAATATTTGAAATTAGCATTATTCACAAAGCATATTCCAAAACAACTATGGCTATCACTGTGGGCCTCAGGTTTCTCACCGTTCATAAATCAGTTCAAACCAATAGTTGGCAAAAACCTTTAAACATGTCAATATAATGAAGGGATCAGTACAGCCTCCAAAGCTACATCTGTTATCAAAGCCACGCTTACTAATTTGGTATAATGCAACTTTGAACAATTTTCTTTATTCCTTACAAAGTGACTTGAACTTCTTGAACTTTTTTTGAATGGCAGGAACAGATAACACTGGAACAGAGTCGTTTCACCCTAAATCAAAGTCCTAACCTTAACACAGCCCCTTAAAAAGTGAGGGACGGCAAAATGTCCCCTCTTCTGAAGATTTTCCTCCTTGTCTTTTCTATCTTTGTGACGACATTTGGTCCTCGTAAGTATAGAAATACAAGCACACACACACACACCTCCTTTTCCCTCTTTCACACCTTCCCTCCAACCTCCTCTCTGGGGGGGGGGGGGGGGCACTCCTGTGGCCACGCAGCTGCATTTTGGGCTTCCACACAGGTTCTCAAGAGGCAAATAAAAGCCTATTATATCTTTCAGGGAGGGCCGCATTCAGGCTGTCATGCGGAGGCTCACATGAAACGGCCGAGCAGCCTATACAATCAGAGGCTGCTACAGTATGAATGACCAGCGCCCGTTAGACTGCCCACCCACCCCCACCCCCGCCTCCGACCAGGTGGCTTCCAAGGTTTTTTTGCTGACATGGTGAATATGCGGCAGAGATCTCCAAATTTCCCCAACCGACAGAAACGAACTCCTACCAGCATCAAGGCTGATAGGGGGGGGGGGGGGGGGGGGGGGGGGGGGGGGGGGGGGGGGACAGCTAAATCTCGTTATACCCGGGTTTTTAGCCGGAGCTAAATTCTGTAATGGGGTCTTTCATGTGCCATCTTGAGGCATACAGTTAATTATCCCCCATCTGAAAGGGCAGCGTTGCCTGTTAATCATCATTGCGCTGGCACGACATACGTTTTCCTTCACGAATTAGCCCCGAATTTCTCCTGATTCATGACTAATGGCCACATTATTCCATGTGACACTGTAATTATTCATTGGGGGGGAAAACCCATATCAGCCCGACCCTAGTCTCTACAGTATAAAATGTAGCTGGGATATTTTAAATCTCAAAATCATGGAACCCTATTTCATTGCATAAGGAAGTGTAAGCGCATACAAGACTTTTGGAAGGGAATAATCGACACAATTTCCACCATCATTCACAAAGAAATTCCTCTACGCCCAGAGATTTGTATTCTTGGTCTTATTCCGGAAGCGTTGGCCCTAAGAACTCATGGAAGTAAGTTGGTTAACCTTTGCCTAATACAAGTGAAACGTCTTATTTCCAGACACTGGAAAAGTGTTTGCTGTCCATCTTTGAACCTTTGGATTAACGAGCTTTCTTCTTCCATAGCGATTGAAAGGCTTACTGACACAATCAAAACAAAAAAAGTCATATTTTTCATAAAATACGGGATTCATTTCTTACATTTTTGGAATCAAGACCTGATATCCTAACTTCGTAAATTTGACGTTTACCAAGTGAGATTGTACACCCTTTTTTTATTTTTATTTTTTTATTTTTTTTATTTATCTATTTATTTTTTCTCTTAAATTGATATGCAGGCATATATGTATGCATTTATGCATGTTGATATACAGTACTGCGCAAAAGTCTTAGGCACCCTAGAGTTTTTATATAAATTTCTTAGAAGTCTTAGATTTCTGCATTAGTGTGTCAGTAGACTGCTGTTTATTGCAAATTTTTGATATTCAGAAACTTTTCATTTCATTCGTTTTGAAAGCATCTTCGCTTTACGGATATCTTTGACATAAGCTTAAGACTTTTGCACAGTACTGTATATGTGTATATGTATATACGTAATTTATGTTCATTATTATTATTATTATCATTTTGTAAACTATCGTTATTGTTTTTTATCTATACCGATGGCTCAGAGTTCATGTTTCGAGGGAGACTTGAATGACGCGACCGACTCATTTTTGGAAAAGTGCTGTACCATGTTCAAAATCAATACAGATATGTAATACAAAAATCTCAAAATCATGATCAGCGCTCCAAAGATGTATGCGAGCACCTAGGTTTTTTTTTTTTTAAAGTCCGTGCCAGAGAGTTGTGTTGATACCAGTGTGAGCAGATAGACTCTTGCCCACCCACATGCATTACTGCGAGGAGGCCGGTCCCTCCAGCTCCAGTGCTGAGCCTCCCGCGGCTGATCGGCTTGCCTTCATCTCTGCTCTGCTGCAGACACTGTTTGTTTTTCTTACAGAGAGAGGTGGTGGTGTTTTAATGCTTGGATGAACGGCACTGATACAATCGCTCTGTGTGTGTGTGTGTGTATGTGTGTGTGTGTGTGTGTGTCACGCCACGAGCAGGGCAATTCCACCACAACCAAACCGTAAAAAAAAAAAAAGGCCTCATATTACAGCCTATTTAGATCCAATTGCGTAGAACCACATAAACAGTCTTTTGCCGTAGGTGTTTTTGCAGTCTTGTGTTTTTAGTTTTTTTTTTAAACGAAACTAAGTGTGTCTTTTTGACCCGCCCCCATGGAGATAAGTACAATCACAGGGCACTTATCGCCGACGACAGACGCTGAGGAAACCCAGAGTGGCTTCATGTAAACATCCACTTATGTAGTAGGCTCACACCGCATCCCTTACAGCAGGGCTTCTCAAGGGTTTTCATACCCCCACATACATAATGCCATTTGATAAGATTTTTGCCCTCGGGACCACATATGTGTTTTAGTTGTTGATTTACTATTAAATACATAAGTACATGGGGGGGGGATACAGTGGTGGAATGTAACTAAGTACTGTACTTAAGTACAATATTGAGGTACTTGTACTTTACTTGAGTATTTCCATTTTATGCTACTTTGTACTTATACTCCACTACATTTTAGACTGAAATATTGTACTTTTTACTCCATTACATTTATTTCACAGCTATAGCTACTAGTTACTTTTCAGATCAATATTTTATATTTAAAACGTTTGATCATCTTCATAAAATAACTATAAAATAGCATTGTTATAGATTAGACTACCCAAAAGTATAGCTGAATTGTTAGGATTACACGTTGACAACTTTAAAATGCTGCTTACATGTACATGTATGTCAATAAATCAGTATTAATATTCCAATAATTTATGAAAAATATAACTATAAATGGGGACAGTTTGCATAATGAGTACGTTTACTTTGATACTCTAAGTACATTTTGCTGCCAATACTTATGTACTTTTACTTAAGTAAGATTTTGAATGCAGGACTTTTACTTGTAATGGAGTATCTTTACATTGTTGTATTGCTACTTTTACTGAAGTAAAAGATCTCAGTACTTCTTCCACCACTGGGGGGATAATAGTGGTGAGAGTGAAACCTATGATTACATCATTACTACATTGTACATTTTGTAATTGGGATAATTTCTTTTGAAAAGACACTATTCCTTATTTTGAATGGATATTTGAATGGAAGTATGCATGAATTATTGTCATCCTGGGTTTGATGATGGTCTAAATACTGTTTCAGAGGCTTTTCCACCCTGACAAGAATACAATTATGGCACAAAGGATTGCAGCAGCCAGAGCCGGCCCCAGGCATAAACAGTTTATGCGCTCGTTTAGGGGCCAAACACGTCTGTGATCCATCATGGGGCCTCATAATTCAAGGATTTGAATCCTCTGAGTGTATAGATCTACTGTTGCAGTGAAATCATACAGGAAAGCAAGTTCGTTATCAATATAATAATGAACAGGCATAGAAAGTAGTAGGCTATAATATTGTTGCTGAATGATACTTATGAAACTGAAGTACATTTAGCTTACCCAGGTTTGAGCTCTATACACACACATCCACGCACACAAGCTTACAATTAACTAGCTAACCTTGGATGATATTTTTTTTTCTCTTGATAGATTACACTGTACTGCACAAGACAGTTGTCAACAATTGTATCCCTCTGAGTACGCTTGGAATATTTTTCAGACTATAACAAGTTTTTGAATGCCTAATAAAAAGTCTATTCCTGCTTTGAATTACTGAGATCAGCTGGTTAGACCCTTTCACACCACCAGTTCTACCTTTTACCCAGCTCATTGCTTTGGTATGAAAGAGGCTGTACAGTTTCATTCCATATGTGATGACTGCTGTAAGCAAGGAAATTTGTTTATAAGCTGCGCATGTGTAATGTTTAGCGTTATAGGGCCACAAATTTCTTGTTTAGGGCCACCAAAACCCTGGGGCCGGCCCTGGCAACAGCAAATCTTGTGTATTGGAAAATTGGAAAATGTTTGTAGTTGGGGGGGGGTTACATGAAATTGACATGAAATTTCAAATTTTTGAAGTCAAATTTGGAGGTGTTGTGATGGCTCTGAGGCTCTCAACATTGAACTAATTTGAATTAAATCTAATAAAGGCAAAAAATGCCCCCCCAAAATATAATCTTTGAAATTGGTCAAATGTAAAAATGTATGGAATATCGGCACAAAATATCGGCAACTTCAATCCAAAAATATCGGTATGGGTATTGACCTTCCAAAACCAATATCAGTCAACTGAGCACCCTCACAGCAGCTGAGTGTAAATGGCTGTTAATAACTGCAAATCTGCCGTGTGTTTTCACATGAAAGCTGAGCGGTCTGCCTAGCAACAGGCTCTTACACGACAGCCTACCTGCAGCTCCTGCCGGTTTTGGCATGTGTGTGTTTCCGCCCTGGGGGAAATTAACTCATTTGAGGGCAGAGTGAGTGGGAGGTGTGTGTGTGTGTGTCCTGTGTGTGTGTAAACAATTAATTATATTATCCCCCGTGATGATTATCTTCAGGGAGGTAGGACACGTTTGCCTTTCCCTGCGTGTGTGTGTGTGTGTGTGTGTGTGCAACACTCACTTCATATGCAGTCATAACAATTCAC
This sequence comes from Centroberyx affinis, assembly GCF_046629955.1. Classification (NCBI taxonomy): domain Eukaryota; kingdom Metazoa; phylum Chordata; class Actinopteri; order Beryciformes; family Berycidae; genus Centroberyx; species Centroberyx affinis. The sequence goes on along the minus strand of NW_027283561.1, from coordinate 77,162 downwards.
AAGGACTGATAATGGTAAGCAGGGCCAGCCCGTGCCAGTGTGCTGCCTTGGGCAAAATAGAAAAATGACGCCCCTTTCCATGATAATCCTAGCCAATAACCCGGGTTTATAGTGATTAATAGTGACATTTGATACCATTTTAAAAATGTATTGGTTTACCTAGATGGAATTAATATATGTGCATTTCCGAATGCACATAGGCATATAATATCCATAATGAGAGACCAGTAAATTAGTAGCTACTTTGTGTGTTGTTGGGGGGTGTTAGGTCTACTGATTAAAGCTCTATGTGATGATTTTTTGGTGGTATAAAATTCACTTTTAATTGAGCAATTAAAAGTGAATTTTTTAATACAAGTTCAGTACAATCCAATACAAGTTCCTGAAGGTTAAACATGTCATTTACCTGATATATATGTTAAAAACACGAAAGATTTATTCATTTTTTCCCCCAAAGTTAGCACATTGAAAAGTCACCAATAGCCAGGAATGACTCTGCTATTAGCGTTGGAGTTTGCCTTTCCAAGCTCCAGCGAAACCATCAACGCAACATGAGACTGGAACAGTCGATTCTGAGCAGCGGTGTACTGGATAGTTAGGCTACACTGGCAGGAAATAGGTAGTGTCGCGCAGGAAGTGATGTGTTTTACGTAACATCCGGGTACTATGTTAGTAGACGCTAATGCTAACAGACACAGCGTTTTATCCCTAGCCTACAGTTTCATGAGTGTTTACTGATCAATAAGAACCTCCCTGTTTGAAGACATTCCTATGTTCCCAGGGTCCTATGTTCCCAGGGCCCTATGTTCCCAGGGTGCTATGTTCCCCAGATTAATATGGCACATAATGGGAACATGACAAAGGGTCCTATGTTTGCAGGGTCCTATGTTCCCCAGTTCTACATATGTGCTCTCCCAGGGTCCTATGTTCCCAAGGTCCTATGTTCCCAGGGTCCTATGTTCCCAGGGTCCTATGTTACCAGGGTCCTATGTTCCCCAGCTCTGTATTCGCTTAATTTGGTTGGTTAGGGTTAGCGTTAGGGTTTAGAGCACATATGTAGAACTGGGGAACATAGAACCCTGGTAACATAGGAACCTGGTAACATAGGACCTTGGGAACATAGGACCCCCTCTGACATCACTAAAACTGCGATGGCAGTAAAATTGACAGAGTGCAGTTGTGAATTCTGACCAAAGTAACCGCTGACATGTCAAGTTATGTCAAGACAAGTTATGTCATGTCAAGTTAGAGCTTTAAAGTTTATCCAATCTTCCAATCATCCAGGGTTATTGTTAGCTAAACTGCCGCTGTGCATTAGCTAGCTAGCTAGTGAAGCTCAGAGGGATTTCACAACTGGCTTCAGAGCGAGAGACTTCTGCTGTCCTGGGTTCTAGTGCTTCCAGCATAGTCGAGTTGTCTGAAATGAAACACACAGCCGCATACAAATTTGTGTGCTTCGTATTGTTCATTTATTTACACTCCAGACCGGTGGGGGTGCATGATGATTAAAGGGGCAACTGTAACCTAGGGCAGTGGTTCTCAACGTGGGGTCTTGGGACCACCAGGGTTCCTTGAGGGGGTCCCAGGGGGTCCCCAGCATATTGATGAATCGTTAAACTTCATTTACAGGAAGTTAACACAATTAGACAATGTAGAAGAATGACTGTTTGATCATTTGATCATTTGATCACTGTTATCTCTCTACCTACAATACAGATAGTCATGGAATTCTGGACAAAATCATATCTAACAATAAAAATATTCTCAGATTTGGGTCCGAGAGACAAAATCTCAATGGTGGACTGTCCAAATGGGGGTCCGTGGCTCTAATGTGGACTAAATTAGGGGTCCTTGATATGAAAAAGGTTGAGAATCACTGACCTAGGGAGAAATACAGTAGATAAAAGAGTAACAAAGGTGTCTGAGGTGAATCTGAGGATTTAGAAGCTGTCTGATCGGTCAAAAGGTGCAGATTTCCTCTAGCATGCTCAGCAAGCCGAGCCTCCACACTAGTCATTTTGAAGAAATGACCACGAGAAGTTAGCATTGAGGTGGAGACGCTTTCCCACAAGGCAACACAACCAATCATGTGATACTTTAGACCAATCGCAGGCAGTCACACAGTGGCAGCTGGTGTGTGAAGAACCAGAGACGGTTTAGAAACGAGACGGCGAAACTGCGAGTCATTTCCTGTATCTGTGTCACGTGGGTTTCTCCACTGCCCCGCACCTTTAGGAGACTAGCGGCAGGTCCTGAGTCTGTTCACTCCAATGGGAGAAGTGAACGTGAGCACAGATTATGACCGATTCTTTCGCCCCATAGTCACCGAAGTAAATATTGGACCCACAAGCCACATATCTTCCAAACATTCTGACACTAAAATGGTATTTTTCAGACGCACAAATCAGGAGAAAATTAACTTTGTTTCGAGACCTGTCTCTGTCTCAGCAACACACTCTCGCGAGATCTGGGATCACAGAACTGGTTATCTCGTGAGATAACGTTAGCCAAACTGTGGTCAAATTTTAAGCTAACGTCAAGTCGTCAACTAACTAGCCCTAGCTAACTAATTTTCGTAATGCTAAATATGGCTGTTAGCTGTGTAAATATCTAATGTTAGCAAAAGAAAATGCGACCATGCCCACTTAGGAGACAGGAAGTTTCATACCATTGGCGCAGCTTGTAATGTAATCATCTTGTGTGTATAGAGCATCTTTGGAAGAACTCTACTTCAGCTAGCAAGCCTGTTCACTCTGCTTTGCCGCAAAAGTGTACATACGAACCTGCTGACATTGGTTTACGTTACCAGTGTACCACGGTCTTAAGTGTCCCTAACTTGTAACTTGCTTTCTGCGCAATACCACTACTGTACACAAAAAAACATAACACCCCGGTCTGTTTTTGCCACATTGCCTCCACAGCTCATTCAAAGTAGCTATAATGCTGGCTAATACATTATATTTAATCATCTCAGCTTATTGTAATCAATCATGCAGCTCAATGAAGTTAAATTGATGTCCGACTATGATTTTGTGTCTTGTGTAGCGGGCCAGACGGTCAGCAGTGCCGTCTGATAGCTAGCTCCCCACAGCCAGCCTCCCACCAACTGAGTCTATCCTCGCTTTGGCCCCTTAATAACTCCCAGAAAAGAAAAAAAAAACCCTTTTCTTCACTCTTGCCATTCATACACTTCCTCCTCCTACTTTCACCTCTCTCTCTCTTTTCTCTTTTTATCTCTCTCTCTCTCTCCCCTACCCTTTCCCGCTCGCTCTCCCTTATTCCTTTTATTTGCGTTCACCTCCCCATCTCTTATCCCACCCCCCCACCCCCCCCTTTCCCTCCCTTCCTCATTCTCCTACCATGCTGAGTTGAGGGGGGGTGTGTGTGTGTGTGTGTGTGGGGGGGGGGGGGGGGGGTTATCTTTTTGCTTGAAGGCACACTAATATTTTTGTAAGTGAACTAGCCTTACATTCTGCAGATTAGCGAGAGCTGGGGGAGCCCGGGCCGGACTTTTTTGAGTTGCCGGGGAAAAAACTAAATCCTCTGTAAAGTCCCAGAGGAACATGGAGTCTCTAGCGTCACTGCACACATCAGTTACTCGCACACACACACACACACACACACACTTTATCGTTTTCGTTGTCCCATAGCAAACAAAACCATGTTAAAACCGAGGCAAACGGGTGGATCGAGACCTCGAGGCAGAGCCGTCACTACAGATTTAGCCGAGACAGACAGCGCAGAATTTTGTTTTGTAACTTCTATGACTCCAGGGAAAGTCGACCGAGCTTCATGATCTTTTCCAGCGATGCCCCCCGCTTCACATTCGCCCAGTTACACACACACACACACACACACACACACTGGAGCGGTTCAGTGCCTTGCTCAATGGCAACTCAACAGTAGTTGTTGAGGGAGGGGAAGGGGTTTCTCATTCATTTCCACCTGCATTTCCCCATTTAATCCAGGGATTCAAACCAAAAATTTGGAAAAGGCCTGATCTTATTTGATTCCAGTATTTTACATATATATGTATAGTGGGGGAAATACAATGAAATACACCATGTAGCCTGGAAAAGAAGGAAAGACTTCACATAGACATTAAGCAAAAAAAAAAATCAAATCCTGAACTGCAATCACTGATCATAATCATCAAATGATAAAAGACTGGCACACACACACACACACACACACACACACACCAGAAGACACGGCATGCAAGAGGCAAGAGTGTATGTGCCCGTATGCACGCACACACACACACACACACACACACACACACACATGCACGCACACACACCAGGGGAGAGCTTAGTGAAGTGAATATAGCCAGTTGTGCCAGCCAGCAGTACTTTAGGAATGATTATGTTATCTATTCAGACAGATCTCGGGGGGGAAATATTTGAAGCCATAAAACTGCCAGTTCTCTTCTCCCCGCCTGTGTGTGTGTGTGTGTGCGTGCGTGTGTGTGTCTGGGCGAGCTGGGTGACATTGCTGAGCGCAATGAGCCGATGGCATCTGAAGGCTATTAGCATGGGGAGAATACATTCCGGAACTGGCCGGCCAATACAAACACTCGGCTCGCCGTAATGAGGTGTGACTAGACTGGTCCGTTACCATGGAGACCCTCAACAAGCCAGTGTCGTTCTCCCACTCTCTCTCTCTCTCTCTCTCTCTCTCTCTCTCTCTGTGTGTCTCTCTTCTTTCCTCACTTTTGAAAACGCATTTGGGCGAACCTCATTTGCAGGCCGGATTATAAACTGTGCTAAAGTAGTCAAATGTTAGGGAGGAGGGTGTCGTATTTTTTATCGTTTCTATTCAGAATTATAGATTTATATAGCTGATCTTTCATTAAGGGGTTCAACTGATATCGGTTTTTGCGGATCGAAAAGTTGAAGCTGTCGGTAAACAATATTTTGTACCGATATTCAGCATCTTTAAATTTGATCAATGCCAAGAAAATCCCAAAAAGTTACAAGAATTCAGTGTTTCCCTGAAGTGAAAAGCTCTGACACAGCATTTAGACCACAAGACACTAATATAATAATAATATTTATGCATAATATGGAAACTGATCAAAATGTTGCATTCGATTGAATTCAGGTTAAGGGCCTCCCATAGACAACCAGCATTATTCAATTATCAGTTCTACAGTTAATATGTAATCAAACTACATCATATACATCATATCAGTGGTGAATGACTTTTTAATAAAAGGCCGATATCAGCACTATATATTGGTCTTTCTTACAAAACACTTTCTTAAAAAATACTTACAGTATTTTGTCATACCAGCTCTAAACCAGTGATTCTCAACCGTTTTCATGTCAAGGACCCCTAATTTAGTCCACATTTGGGCCCCGGACCCCCATTTGATAAAATTATGTCTCTCAAACCCAAATCTGAGAATATTTCTATTGTTAGATTATGATTTTGTCCAGAATTCAGGACTATCTATATTGTAGGTAGAGAGATAACAGTGCAACTATGACAGTAAAAAACAGTAATTCTTCTACATTCTCTAATTGTGTTAACTTCTTGTAAATGAAACAATGCTGAAGTTTTACATTTTTTCAATTTGCTGGGGACCCCCTGGAACTCCCTCAAGGACCCCTGGTGGTCCCCGGACCCCCCGTTGAGAACCACTCCTCCCAACCACAACATGACTGTATTTACTTTATGGAATGGAGGCAGAGAGATAGAGATGACACATAGGAGGTATGACAACTGGTATGAAATCACTATGAAAAACTGCATAAGTGGTTAGTAGGGATCAGCTATACACCAATGAAAGTGACCCCAGCCCAATGCCCCATGGGACAAGTTCTCCTTTGAATTTGCATCAACCTTTGTGGACTTAAAGTTTGGTTTAACCCAAAAGCCCAGGACATGAAAATATGAACTAGCTGAAATATGATTCCCTTGTTCCCCTGGGACATTTTCAGTCAAAGATATCAACTGTGGTTAACCTTAATTGCACCTGTTTTAAATGATGACTGATCTGTGTGATTCTCTTTTTGAATTGTCTTTTTTGTTAGGGTTTATTTAGTTGTTTATTTATTCATGTATTCATTAATTTCCTCTTTCGTATTATTTGTGATTGTCTTTACTTGTCATCTCGGCACCACTGGAAAAGAGGCTCTCAACCCCTCAGTGTGTCTTCCGAGAACTAGATAAAGGTTGATGATGTGACAAAAGAACAGACCGTCGGTTTTTGATTTTGCATCTTCATTGGCCCTCATGTTAAAGGAATAGTTCACCCAAAAATGAAAATTCTGTCGCCATCAGAACAGGTCCCCATTGACTTCAGTTGTTTTGGAGAAGGCTGCTACCAAGTTGTGCTGGCAGCCTCCCTGTGTGTTATATGGACTAACAAATTTCACCTGTGTTCCATTTGGCATGAGGGTGAGTAGATGATGACAGCATTTTCATTTTTGGGTGAACTATTCCTTTAAACTTTTTCAAAAACCAGCAAAAAAGACCATGCTTCAGCACCCTGTCCTAATCTCCATGGTTTTGCCTGTACATCTGCTCCAGCTGATCACACACAGCTTGTTACGGCCGGTGCTCAATCCCGACGCATCCTTGCCTAAACAGGTCAGATCCTCCTATTCTTTCCTCCCGGTCTTGCCTCAGCTCTCAGATCCCGTTCTACCCCTCCGGTCAGCGTACTCAGAGACCTCTTTCGGGGGGGGGGGGGCGAACGGGGACCGGTGCCGGTGCCGGTCCCGGGGCCCCCGGGGGCGCCCCCCCCCCCAGTCGAAGGATTTCAGGTGCATTCCGCCCCTCTTGGCCGTCCTTGTGTTTATTTCCAAGGAGCGGTCTCTTTCCCAGGTCTCTCTTGGCCTCGGAGCGAAGGCTCTTGGCTGAGGTCCACGCTGCACAAAGGGCCCGGGCATTCCAGCTGTCTGCCTTTAATCCAGTGTGTCAGCTCGCGTTAATGTTGCAGCGTGAAATCTGAGGGCGCAAAGCGGCGTGGAATATCTACAAGGAAAAAAAAAAAAACACCCCTAAGAATTCCTCTGGAAAAGGCCACCGCGCATTTGAGCCGGGGCCGGGGCCACTGGTCTGCTGGTGGTAGAGTTAATGGGTGGTAGTTATTTAGCGAGCGGGTTGGGTTTAGCTCTATGTGAGTGTGTGTGTGTGTGTGTGTGTCCTGGTCCGTGTGTGTGTGTGTGTGTACTTCCCCTAGCGTGCCAGGCAGGTGGTAGGGAGGTAACACCGGGGGAGGCATTTCTAGAACGAGTCATATAACATCACTGACTAACATACAAGGGGAATGTGTCTCTGACCGCGAAGGGGGGAAAAGCAAGAGGAGGAGAGGGAGCCCGTGGACTAATGTGAGACTAAATCAGCATTTCCGCTCCTCCTCAGGACCCCCGCGGACCGCTCTGACACACAATAGGGGAATGACACGCTTCTGTGGACGGTTAATTATCTTAGACACACACACACACACACACTGACACACACACACACATAGCGCACGTGCATGGACCGCAGACACAAATGCGGATGAATATATGCGTATACCGACACACACACACACACACACACTCATCCCACACCCCTGTCTCGCCTCACTCACTTCCACCCAAATCCGGCTTTATTCACACAGATTCATTGTCTGCGATATTTGCTGCGAGCAATATCTATTCAGCCTTAGCGGAACCATCCATTCTTCAGATACTGTAGCTCACAGCTATGGAGTGTGTGTGCGTGTGTGTGTGTGTGTGTGTGCACATCTAGATGGGGGGGGCATCACTGTCTTCCTACCTTTTGTCTATTTTCCTGAGAATGACACAGCAGCTGTACACAGATTCCCCAAAGGTGACAGAAGACAAATTGAACCCGCAAAATATAAACGCCTATAAAGATACTAACTTGCAATTCTCCTTCAGGTTATCTGATCGCGGAGGCCGCCTGTCAGATGAGTGTGCCACCCAGGACGTCCTGACGCTCTGCCAACCTGTGCTTGTCTCTGCCATACAGGGCTTACAGAGATTTGGATTTTATCACTGCATAAAGCTGCTTTGCAGAGTGACTGTGTGCTCTATTTCTGCTGCTGTGTGAACAGGGCTTTTTCCCCTCGCTGCATTGTTTCAGTGTATCCAGGGCTTCCAGCCCGGCAGTGGCTGAAACCCTATTGTTTTAAATATTATTAGTTTTACTATTACAGCACTTTTATTTTTCCTGTGATATTTGTTGCTATTTGTTCCCTGTGATGGTGCTATAACAAAAAGTACAGAAAATTATAATAATAATTGTAATAGAATATAATTCCTATCATAACTTAGATATAGTTTTCTGCCATTTGGATTTTTTTTTTTTTTTTTTTTCACTTATTAATTTTTGGCTCAATCCACACCAAACTTCATCAATTCAAGGACAAGAGGGAAAATGGTCTGTAAAGCTTCCCAACAGGATAAACAATATTGCCGACATTAGCCAAAGAATGAAGGAATTGCATAGTCCAGGACAAAGACGGCCAGAACTCCACAAGAGCTGTTCCAGGCACCAACGCCCAACACGGGGCGTTACAAATGCCAAAAATATTTATATCTTGGGTTACACTCTGCAGGGTGAGGCAGGTGAACAGTGTTACAATAGTTAACACATGATGAAATAAGAGCATAGATCAAGAAAAAGAAAAAGAGCTGGAGGAAACAAGACTGCACAATTGTCTTAATCTTTTTTTTTTTCAGACTTATCTATATATATATATATATACTGTATATATACAGTACTGTGCAAAAGTCTTAGGCACCCTAGATTTTTTATATAAATTTCTTAGAAGTCTTAGATGTTTATTTGTTTTCTGCATTAGTGTGTCAGTAGACTGCTGCTTATTGTAAATTTTTGATATTCAAAAACTTTTCATTTCATTAGTTTTGAAAGCATCTTCGCTTTATGGATTTCTTTGACATAAGCCTAAGACTTTTGCACATTACTGTATATCCAGAAAGCACATAAAGTGACCAACAGCTTGATATCACTTGATATCAGTGAGTGGGTATCATTGAAATAACAATGTACACTGATATTATTATGTTTGCAAATCATATGGCCCAAGGGTAGAATATATATGGAGAAAAGGATTGGGCCCAGGATACACCCCTGGGGGACGCCGTAGGTACCATTTGCCAAGCAACAGAGAACGTTCTATCAAGCAGATAGGAGGAAAACCAGTACAGGGTAGTACCAGAGATGCTGAGCAAGAGTTTAATAGTTTTGAACATATAGTCATAACGGTCACATTGTCATAGATAATGATAAAAAAAAAGAGAATAAATAGCATAATAACAAATACATGTATTATAATTTCAGAGGTAACAAAAATTACATGTTGTAGGCTAGTATGTCCGTCTTAGAAAAATCAGACATGAATTATTGCTTGACATGCCTGATCATAGGACACTCATTCCTCACCCCCTTCACCACTATGAAACTAGTGTTTAAAGGAATAGTTCACCCAAAAATGAAAATTCTGTCATCATCTCCTCACCCTCATGCCAAATGAAACACAGGTGAAATTTGGTAGTCCATATAACACACAGGGAGGCTGCAGCACAACTTGGTAGCAGCCTTCTCCAAAACAACTGAAGTCAATGGGGACCTGTTCTTTAGAGTTCCAAAACAAAAACAGTCAAACAGTCACAAGACCTATACACCATTACTTGTTGCAAATCAATCAGCTGTAGTTAAGATTTGCACTAAATGATGGTGTAAATATACTGTAGGTCTTTTTGGAACTCTGAAGAACTGGTCCCCACTGACTTCAGTTGTTTTGGAGAAGGCTGCTATGGAGTTGTGCTGCAGCCTCCCTGTGTGTTATATGGACAAACTTCACCTGTGTTTGATGATGACAGAATTTTCATTTTTGGGTGAACTATTCCTTTAAATCAAAGCTTTGAACATTCCCAAAAAGGTATTGAAGTAGTATTCAGCATCCTCAGGCTTGAACCCCAGAGCATCGTCGCTCACAGCTATATTTTTGGCTAGTTTTGCCTTGTTTGCTTTCACTGTCTGCCTCCTGTCCCTGAGCCATCTTTGTTCACTCGCTTTGAGATTTTGGGGGGGGAAAAAAAAAAATAAAGTGACTGAAAGAATAAAGGGGTGCGGGGGGAGGGGGGGGGGGGGGGGGGCAGTGTGTGAGGGTCGCAGGTGTTGGAGACAGCCTGGCAGAGTTGAAGCTAATTAGATATTTTATTTACAGAGAGACAGAGAGCGCAGACCCTGTGCGTTATGCCGGCCTGTTTTCTGATGACACGCCAGTTTCGCGAAGGACAGGACATTTTTTTTTTTTTTCTTTTTTTCTTCTTCAGGAGCCACGGGGTGAGGTTCTCATTATCACATCAGTGTCATCTTTCTCTGTTTTCATCCAAAAGCCAGATCACACCCCTCAGAGAGCGAGAGAGAGAGAGCGGCAGAGAGAGAGAGAGAGAGAGAAAACCTCATCGGCCCTCATATCTACAGTTAGTCGATGGCCTATTATCAGACAGTCCGACAGTTTTGTTAGTGGGCACCGCACAATACGGCGGAGCAGGTGTTCCACACTGTGTAATGCACACTGCTCGACTGTCATCATTTTAATCGGACTTGTTCAACAGGTTGAGTGGCCGGTCATGAGGCAGAGCTCAAGTGGCCAATAGAGAGGGAGTTTCATTTCATGACACAAAAACGCTTATTTGAAATGTAACCAATGAAGTTTCTCGTGGGCAAAGCGCCAGGGTCTCTAAGGAATTTGTAACCATGACAGCAGAAGGCTTCCTCTTTTGTTGCGAGGGGGGGGGGGGGGGGGGGTTTGTTCAAAAGCCCTTTTTTTTTTTTTTCAATTGTATTATCACTTCCTTTCTTAGACACTTGGAGTGTTTCTTACTCAGGTGTCTTACGCCTCCCCCCGTACGCTATCAGCACAAATCTGATTTTTTTTTTTCTCCTACTGTAACCGCATGTAACGAGATCGGAGCTTTTCACGGATGTCTAAACAGAAAAAAATGGTTTTCCAAGACAGCGATGAAAATAAGATCTTCAAGCTATCTTTGTAGATCTGAAACGGGAGGAAACATCGATCTAATACTAGTGATCCCTGTAAAAAAAAAGTGCCATATTAACCGATGACATCCTTAACAAAACTGTCCCCCGGTTCCTTTGCCTTGGCCCCCGTTGCCCTTTGGCCCTTTGGCCCTTTGGCCCGGGGGGGGGGGGGGGGGGGGGGGGGACTTTGAAGTGCAACTTCGACCGCATCGTGTTTCTCTCCCCCAAAGTTCCTTCCACCCTCCACCCTCTTTGTGTTCCCAGAGGTTTTTCGGGAGAAACGGTCTCGAATGCACCGAATCCGTTTCTTAGACCCTCCCCGCTATCTGGGCCTCTCATCTGCACCCTAGATGCCGACTTCCATTGCGAGCCAACCTGCTTCTAAACAAAAAAAAAAAATAGAGAGGAGAGAGAGAGAGAGAGGGAGAGAAAGAGAGCCAGACAGGACAAAGCTGGGAGTGGGGAGAAACTGAACACAGTGTCTGTTGTGTGTATGAAGGGAGGACTTGGCACAAACACTGGCCAGTCTGTAAGAGTATCCTGTGCTGCTCCCTGCTCCATGCCTGCCTCCTCAATACTGTCTTTGTCCTCCCGCCGCGCACAGTGACATTGAGAATCCGCACACAGCAACACCTGGCCCCCGCAACGTCTCTGTCTTGGGCCCCGGGACAGGACAGGACGGGACGGGACGGGATAGGACAGGACAGTGCAGGACAGGACAGGACAGGACATAGCAGGAGTGTGAGCGAGGAGACCCCCCCCCTCCTCTTCCGCTAATTATCGCTAAGGTTAGACCGATATGTCAGTTTGCTGTGTCAGGCCGATGTCTGTCTTTTAGCAAGAGCAGGATATCGGGCCAGTCGGTGTGGTCCACCTCTGATATGATGGATATGATGCAGTTTGATTGATTACATATTGTATTTATTGTATAATTGATCAATACTACACTGGTTGCCTATGGAAGTGGTTCTCAAACTTTTTCATATCAAGGACCCCTAATTTAGTCCACATTAAGATTTTGTCTCTCAAACCCAAGTCTGCGAATATTTTTATTATTAGATATGATTTTGTCCAGAATTCCATGACTATCTGTATTGTAGGTAGAGAGAGAACAGAGAAACTATGATCAAAAAAGTCATCGTCTATTGTGTTCACTTCTTGTAAATTAAATAATGGTGAAGTTAAACAATTCAGCAATTTGCTGGGGACCCCCTGGAACTCCCTCAAGGACCCCTGGTGGTCCCCGGACCCCACGTTGAGAACCACCGGTCTATGGGAAGCCGTTAACCTGAATTCATTCTAATGTGACATTTTGGTCGGATTCAACACATGTATGCATGAACATGTTTTGTTATTATTATTATTATTATTATTATTATTATTCCTTGGTGAAATTTAAAGTTACTGAATAGCTTCATTCCAAAGATTTTGATATCGGCTTTCAAAAAACCCATATCAGTCGAACCCTGATTATCACCATCCTTCCCTCTGTTCTTGGTATTTGTCAGTCCCCAGAACGCTGCACTACAGCAGTGGTTCTCAACGTGGGGTCCGGGGACCACCAGGGGTCCTTGAGGGCGTTCCAGGGGGTCCCCAGCAAATTGATGAATTGTTAAACTTTCAGCATTATTTCATTTACAAGAAGTGAACACAGTTAGAGAATGTAGAAGAATGACTGTTTTGATCATAGTTTCACTGTTATCTCTCTACCTACAATACAGATGGTCATGGGATGCTGGACAAAATCATATCTAACAATAAAAATATTCTCAGATTTGAGTTGCTGAACTGTCAGTCTCCCTGCAGCAGGCCTCTGCTCCTTGCCTTGTTATCCCCCTGGCAGCCATCTTGTGTCAGCTCCCAGGGAGGAGTGTGGAAGCACGGGGGGGGTGGGCGGGGGGGGGATTTTCACTGAATGGAGACCAAACAGGTTCTTACTATCACACTCAGAGAGAGGGAGAGAGAGAGAGAGAGGGAGAGAGAGAAGGGGTGGGAGTTAGAAGGGTTGGAGAGAAAGGAGGGTGGTGGCAGCAGCAGTGAGAGAGAGAGAGAGAGAGAGAGAGAGAGAGAGAGAGAGAGGGAGAGCAAAAGGGGTTAAGAAGGGAGAGTTGGTGGCGGTCGGCATTTTTTCTTTTAGCAACCTGATCTGAGCTGGGAGCGGAGCAGGGGGAGATAAAAGGAGAAAGGAGCGTTGTCCGAGCCCAGCTACAGGAAAAGGACGATTAGAGCAGAGCCCCGGTATCAGGTATGCAGGGGCAGCAATCCCAGCCAATCACACTGCTGGTACATTAGGCCAGACGGCAGCTTGACTCCATTCCCCCCCCCCACCTCCTGCCCCCTCCAGTCCTCTACCTCTCTCGCCCCTCTCTCTCTCCCTTGATGTCGCCCCCCCCCCCACTCCCCATCTCCTCTCTCCCTCCCATCCTTAGCCCTGTTTTACCCTGTTGCTCCATTCCCACTTCAAATTCAAACACACGGTTTATACATTCAAATCACAGCGAGGTGATTATTGAAAACATTTATGATGCCGATATTACATCATCACCAATATCTATAACAGTGTTTATCAGTTGCAATTGAGAATATGTGGCTATACAAATCATTCAAAAGCCAGTAAGGGCATATCAGACAGTGTAGTACCCACTGTGTGTGTATGTGTGCAGTGGTGGAAGAAGTACTGAGATCTTTTACTTCAGTAAAAGTAGCAATACAACAATGTAAAGATACTCCATTACAAGTAAAAGTCCTGCATTCAAAATCTTACTTAAGTAAAAGTACAAAAGTGTTGGCAGCAAAATGTACTTAGAGTATCAAAGTAAACGTACTCATTATGCAAACTGTCCCCATTTGGAGAGTTATATTTTTCATAAATTATTGGAATATTAATACTGATTTATTGACATACATGTACATGTAAGCAGCATTTTAAAGTTGTCAACGTGAAGCTAATCTTAACAATTTAGCTATACTTTTGGGTAGTCTAATCTATAACAATGCTATTTTATAGTTATTTTATAAAGATGATCAAATGTTTTAAATATAAAATATTGATCTGAAAAGTAACTAGTAACTATAGCTGTGAAATAAATGTAATGGAGTAAAAAGTACAATATTTCCCTCTAAAATGTAGTGGAGTTTAAGTACAAAGTAGCATAAAATGGAAATACTCAGGTAAAGTACAAGTACCTCAAAATTGTACTTAAGTACAGTACTTGAGTAAATGTACTTAGTTACTTTCCACCACTGTGTGTGTGTGTGTGTGTGTGTCTGCCCACATTATACTTCATGTTTTGATAGCTTTTGCCTCTCCCTCTCTCCTCCCCTCAGCCCTTTATTCCGTTTGTTATTCTCCCACACTCCATCACTCTATCTCCTCTCCTCTCCCTTTCTTTCCATCCCTCCTTAGCCAACCGGAAGACCACAGGGGCACCTACTTAGCACCCGCAATTTTTGGCTCACATAGCTGCCGTGGCTGCTCTGACCTGCAGTAGGACTTTCCTATTCAGAGTTCCCACACACAGACAGCCTAATTCCATTCTAATGAACGGGTGGCACATTGCGATTTTTCCTGGTAAACCAAAAGACAGAGACAGTGCATGGATGAGACTGAAGGGCATTCCACATGCAGCAGCAGATAGAAATGTGCTGGTATGCCCACCTGGGAAAACACTGGATGCTGCAGATCTCCATTAAAGAAGTCCAGAATTTACTTGAGTTTAACTTTTAGACAGAAAATAAGCATTTTGGGACTTTATCTTTAATACCACGTAACTCAAAAATACAAATATTACAAGCCTTAAAATTTTATGTTAAAAAAATAAATTGAAACATCTTCAATAAATCAGGTAGTGGTGGGGTGACAGTGTTTCAGCAGGGAACATCATACTGAACATGTACTGATTGTGCCTTTAAGAACAATGCAGACATGATTTGAGATCAACTATTTAATCTTCCTGAAACAACTGTCTTGTCTAGAAACAATAATACAGCAGATAGAAAATATAGCTAAAATAGCTACCATTAAACATATAGCTAACTTATAGCTAAACAGGTCAAATATATATGAGTCAAAATATATAATAAATAAAAAAATAAAAAAAAACTTCAAATAAAAGCAGAACTAGCATATGTAATAAAAAATAAATAAAACAAGGCAACATATATAATAATATAATATATAAGAATATAAAATAATAATATAAAATAATAAAAAATAAAATAAAAACAATAGAAGAAAACAGAAAAGATTAAGATAAAAGCATGTCATAAAAGCAATTCTATAAAATTAGTCTTAAGCAGAGATTTAAAAACACATTGAAATGACTTGCGACCTGCAACTTCAGAAGTTTCGTGACACATAACATCAGTGGCAACATGGTGGGGAACAACGGGAACAAAATATTCCTCCTCTTCCTCGGCTCCCTGTCCTCTGAGGGCTTCATTCACTGCCTGCTTCATAATGGGGTGATGGAGGTGCTGGAGGTCCTCTTCAATAGAATGCAGGAAAGCATCCAGTTATTATGAGTCTTTGACTTCTTTGGCATTGTTCGCCAATAGCTTGACTTCCTTGACATTAATGTTCATATGTGAATAAAGCCAGTCACATGTGAAAATGTCAAATTCACATGTGACTTTGTGACAGACTTCATTTTCACATGTGAAAACCTTGTTTCACATGTGAGTAGATACAAGCACATGTGAAAATTACATGTGACTCTGTGACATACTTTAATTTTCACATGTAAAGATTTCAGTTCACATGTGAATGAAGCCAATCACCTGTGAAAATGTCAAATTCACATGTGACTTTATGACATAGACTTCATTTTAACATGTGAATACAGATAACCACATGTGAAAATGTCAAATTCACATGTGACTTTGACACACATTATATTTTCACGTGTAAATTTCATTTCACATGTGTAAATTTCATTTCACATGTGAATAAAGCATATCACGTGAAAGTGCAGTTTTCACATGTGAAATGGATGTTTTCACATGTGACTTTTTTGTAAGTGTTGTCCACCAATTGCTACTGTGGCACCTGAATTTCCCCAAGGGGATCAATAAAGTGCTATCTTATCTTATCTTATTTTCCATTGTTTGTTCTGGTCCTGCCCGCCCACTTTTGAACAGTCCCTCCCCGCGTCATGTCCCACATTAATATCCTGTTTCAACTGGACATACGTCAAATTATGAAAGCAAGACACAAGGCGAACGCCCAGTCAGCTTTGGTCTTTGGTCTAGACAAAGGAACTGTCAGAAGAGCCAGAGTATCCCTGACCTCTGGTTCAGAGGGGTTAAAAGGCCTGCAATATAGCTGGGGACAGTAACAGTAACAGTAAAATCCTGAAATCAATTCTGAAACTGGCAACCAGCGTAAAGATGCTAAAGTTGGGGTGATATGGTTTCATTTGTACAAGCTGAAGATGAGATATCGACTTTTGACTGAGGCAGGTGCAATAGTCTAAATCAGTGATTCTCAACCTTTTTCATATCTAGGACCCCATCATTTAGTCCACATCGGGGCCACGGACCCCAATTTGATGAGATTTTGTCTCTTGGACCCAAATTTGTGAATATTTTTTAATGTTAGATATGATTTTGTCCAGAATCCCATGACTATCTGTATTGTAGGTAGAGAGATAACAGTGAAACTATGACCAAAATAGTAATTCTTCTACATTCTCTAATTGTGTTAACTTCTTGTAAATGAAATAATGCTGAAGTTTAACCAACCATCAATTTGACTGGTGACCCCCTGGAACCCCCTCAAGGACCCCTGGTGGTCCACGGACCCCACGTTGAGAACCACGGGTCTAAATAGATGATATAAAAGCATGAATTACTTTATTTAAGTCTGCTGAGAATAAAGACGCATTGACTTTTGATATATTCCTCAATTGAAAGCAACAAGACTACATAGCCCATTCCAGATTTGCTGTCATTAAGTTGTAAAAAGTTCGGAGACATCCAGCGCTTGATATCGTGGAGTGGAGTCGTGGAGGCAGTTGTTCATAGGCTGCTTGGATCGTTGGGTTTTAACGAGAGATAGAGCTGAGTATCATCGGCATAGCGGCGAAATGAAACATTGTGCTTACGGATTATATGGCCGAGGAGGAGCATGTACAGAGAGAAACGAACTGAACCAAGAATTGGGCCCTGTGGCACTACACATGTGATGTTTGCTGACAATATCTCTCTCCCTCTCTCCCATTGTGGTTCTTCCCTGTCCGTACACTGAGTTCAGCAGCCTCTCGGTGGCTGACGCTGATCTCTTTGTGTCTGCGTCTCTTTGCCAGGTGGCCGTCTTAAGTCACATACTCTCTGGGCCTGCCATGGCAAATAAGGTGTGGGGTGCGCTCAAAGCCGCAGAGTGTCCATTCAACTGTCAGTGGGAAAAGCCAACAGAAGGCTTCCGTCTGAATCCTTTCATCTATATCCTATAAGCCTTAAAACTAATCACATGTCAACTCCAGCATGATGTGTCGGTGGAAACTCTTCCCAGAAAAGTCCTGTGAAACTGTTGGTGAGAGAGAGGATGAAAGGGGGGGGAGAGAGAGAGAGGCATGTGCATGCAGAGAGGTAGTGGTAGATAAAAAGGTGGGTAAGTTATAACTTCCAGTCAGTGTTCATCATTAGGCAAACAACCACCAAAAATAAAATATACTCTCAGAACAGTATTATGTTGTATTTTTCCTTAAAGGTGCTATATTTAGCATTTTTAAATATATAATTTTCAAATTAATTATAATGAATTATACCTTTGTATAATTACCATACTAGCAGTGGTGGAAGAAGTACTGAGATCTTTTACTTAAGTAAAAGTAGCAATACAACAATGTAAAGATACTCCATTACAAGTAAAAGTCCTGCATTCAAAATCTTACTTAAGTAAAAGTACATATTGGCAGCAAAATGTACTTAGAGTATCAAAGTAAACGTATTCATTATGCAAACTGTCCCCATTTGGAGAGTTATATTTTTCATAAATTTTGGAATATTAATACTGATTTATTAACATACATGTACATGTAAGCAGCATTTTAAAGTTGTCAACGTGAAACTAATCTTAACAATTTAGCTATACCTTGTGGTAGTCTAATCTATAACAATGCTATTTTATAGTTATTTTTTAAAGATGATCAAATGTTTTCAATATAAAATATTGATCTAAAAAGTAACTAGTAACTATAGCTGTGAAATAAATGTAATGGAGTAAAAAGTACAATATTTCCCTCTAAAATGTAGTGGAGTATAAGTACAAAGTAGCTAAAATGGAAATACTCAAGTAAAGTACAAGTACCTCAAAATTGTACTTAAGCACAGTACTTGAGTAAATGTACTTAGTTACTTTCCACCACTGCATACTAGTAGCCTCCATCTCACACCAGTGCTATTTCTAGTGCTACTGTTCTTCAAAATTAAGACATTTCCCTTAATCCCTGTTGCTTCCTGTCACAAAGACGATGTTGCTACTTGTTCTTGACTTCAGTCAGAGGTTTTCTCTTTGTCCTTACCGAAGAGGATAAACATGTTGGATGTGATTTTTTTTCCTTCAGCCTTTCACTCCTTCCATCATCTGCCAATGCCAGAATGCCAATGTTTGTGCTGGAAGAACAGCGCCCTCTTCCTGTTTTGTGCCATAAAGCAATCCAACAGATTCTGACCCGGTGGCACGCAATGTAATCTTCTCAGTGATGGTCTTGTTTGCTTGTGGTAATTATACTTCCATCTCAAAATTAATGTGGTAATGATTTATTAATGTTAAAATGTTACTCATAGCACCTCTAAAAGACCATATCCTCAAATAACTTGCATCTGTTTGATACTACCTCATATAATGCATACTATGAATTTATGTCATGATGATTTCTGTCAGCTTAAAGATGTGAGTAAACTCTTCCTGCAGATAAAAAGGTTGGGTAAACTGTGTTCAGGTGGGTTTCTCCTCCACTACATCCCTCTGTGAGTGTGTGTGTGTGTGTGCGTGCGCAGAAATGTGCATGGTCCGCTGGTGTGTGTGTTCGCGTCTGCCTGTCTGACCGTGTTGTGTTCCAGTAATGACATCGGAAGCTGGCAGGGCTTCATGTCTCCCAGGCTGCATTCAGAGGGACTAGGCAGCCTCCCCAGACCGGGCTGTCGGGTGGGGGGGAAATGGACTGAACCACTGAATGGGAGAATAGGCAGGAGAATAGGGCTGGATGGAGATAAGGGAGGAAGAGAGGAGGAGAGGGATGGCGAGGGGGTGAAGTAAACCGGAGTGGGGGGGGGGGGGGGGGTGAGGAGGGGGGGGGGGGGGGGGGGGGGGGGTGAAGTGAGGAGGCTTGGAGAAGGGAAAAGCAGGGGAAGAGCATAGCCAGAAATGGACAAGCGGGACAGGAGGAAGGCATGCAGGGCAAAAGTAGCTAGACACCACTGGGGGTAGTACCAGGAGATCTGGGGGTTGGAGGAGCACAAATTGAGGACAAATTGCGGGCTGGGCGGGGGCAGAACTCGGGGTGGGGTGAAGGATGAGGGGGGGGGGGGGGGGGGGGGGGGGGGCGCCTGGGGAGGGGTGAGAAAGTGGAGGGGAATTGAATGGAGGCTGAGGAGTGATGGGGACGATAGAAGAAGCCCAGAGGAGATGGAGTCGGGGAGTGAGGGGGGGGGGAGCAGAATGGGTTTGGCTGAAGTTCAGGCATGTGGATGGGGCAGGGGGGTGAGCGGGGAGGCGAGGGGGGGGGGAGACAGAGGGTGAGAGCAAAAGGGGGGCTGGGCCGGCAGTAGATTTGGCCGGTGCGACCGGGAGATGATGGGGATCTGCCCGGGCCGGCTAAACAGTCTGTTATGTTTTCATTAGCCACAGGAGTTTGTCAGCAAGGCGGGGCGACGGGCAACGAGAGTGTCTAAAATTAAACGGATGAGGGTTCATCACTGGGGAGAAGTTCCCTCATTAGACAGACAACAGACACAATGAGAGCCCACACAGATGAATCCGCTGGTCTGAGCCAGCAGTGCCAGGTCACACCACCCTGTAGAGCACGCACGTCCCAACACAATGCAACAGCCAAAGAATAAAAGTTATCTAACTCGGAATAATAGGATACAAGGCAACACAAAATTTAAAGCTGCACTAGGCAACTTGGCTCATTGGCGGCTCCAAATGGTAACAAGAGGTAACTGTTTGAAAAATTTGAACTTAAAGGAATAGTTCACCCAAAAATGAAAATTCTGTCATCATCTACTCACCCTCATGCCAAATGGAACACAGGTGAAATTTGTTAGTCCATATAACACACAGGGAGGTTGCCAGCACAACTTGGTAGCAGCCTTCTCCAAAACAACTGAAGTCAATGGGGACCAGTTCTTTAGAGTTCCAAAACAAAAACAGCCAAACAATCACACTGTGAATAGAAAGACCTATACACCATTATTTGTTGCAAATCAATCAGCTGTAGTTAAGATTTGCACTAAATGATGGTGTAAATATACTGTAGGTCTTTTTGGAACTCTGAAGAACTGGTCCCCACTGACTTCAGTTGTTTTGGAGAAGGCTGCTATGGAGTTGTGCTGGCAACCTCCCTGTGTGTTATATGGACAAACTTCACCTGTGTTTCAACTGGCATGAGGGGGAGGAGATGATGACAGAATTTTAATTTCTGGGTGAACTATTCCTTTAATAACCCTAAGACCCAGAAATCCTGTAAGGTGACGTCAGTAAACTGCACACAGCACACTCATGTTGACCAACCCGGCCGGTCTGTGAGGCTTCATACCAAAGATTCCAAAGAGACCAGAGAGGAAAAGATCTAATGTTGGTGAGTCCAGCTTTCTCTGGACAGAGCACTGCTCACTGCTGTTTAGGAGAAAGTTTGGATTTCTAACCTTTCCCGCCAGTGACAATACTGATACCAGAATTTATTTTGCTCAAATGCGGCAGATCTATGGCATTTCAATTAGAGGGGATGGGAGATTCGTCTTTGTTGCACGTTGTGATGTAGGTCTATAAGACAGGTGTATTTGTACATAAAAAATGTTTCTAGTGCAGCTTTGAGACAAAATTAACACAGAACGACAACATAACACAAGTTTCATGTAACATTTCTGATTGATTACCAATAATTTCTCTATAACTTAGTGCCTGTCGTTCCTGAGGAGGCACTGGTGAAATATACTATATCAAATTCAAATCAAATCAAATCATGTTTTACAAAACACTCTTTACAATAGTAACTCATTATCACTGCAAATTATGTTATTTTGCTTCACACTTTAAAAAGAGATGCTGTTGCTGTGCAACCACTGAGGCTGAATGAGAGATCAGACAGGTCAGCTCTTGGTGCTTAGGGTCTGAAATGAGTATTTAAGTATTGTCAGCACAAAGTACAAAGTCATTTGTCATCCACTTTTTGAGATTGAGCATGCACAATTAAAGTTGTAAGGATTTTATCTCATCAGCTGTTGCTGCAATACCAAGTTGTGTGTCATCTGCATATGAGAAAGAGGTTACATTTCTCAATACTATTAAGTATTAATGCAATTATAGTATTAATACTAAGGGGAAGCATGTGAAGTGAATGAAACATTATCAACTGGGACAAATGTATCAGTGTGGTATGAACAGAACCAGTCAAGAGCAAAGCTTCCAAGGACAGATACATGGCCCTGGTCAGTGACTAATAATAATACTGATAATAATAATGTGATACACTTTATTGATCCCTGTAGGGAAATATAATAGAAGATCATTTGTAACTTGTTGGACAGTAGTAGCCAAAGGGTTAGAGATCTGAGGTGTGAATGTGTGTATAAGTGTATAAATGTGAAGGTGACGATGCTGAAAATGAGAAAAACCTCACTGTGTTCTCAAAAAAGGCTAACCAATCAAAATATTAAAACTTTGATTAGAGCTGTTTCTGTATTTTTTCTATATTTTTTAAATAGAAATTGGCAGTTACAGCTGATGCAAGTTAGGGAAGAGCATCTTTATTTAATTATTTATCTATGGATAACTCTCCAATGGGGGTCAAATCATTTTGTGTCCTGTCCTGTGTAATGAGGACATAACAGCACAGGATAGGACACGACAGCCAATCATAGGACAGGATACGACAGCCAATCATAGGACAGGACAGCATCAAAACATACATGAAAATACTCTGTTCCTAATTACTCCTCTTTACACTTTTAAAGGTACATATTGCTGAAAAACTTCTCCTACTAGTACTATTGTAACTTAGACATTTAAAAGTATATTCCACTTAAAGGCAATAATCACTACAAGTTATATTTTTAAAGGTATATTCCACTGAAACGCATCTACTGCTACTGTAACTTTGTCAGCATCCTGACTGTAGGGCATAGAAAAACTAAAATACATATGACAACATGAAATTTCCCACAGTAGGTTGTGTATAGCTATAACTGTACTGACCTCTTGTGACCTTTGCTGCCCATTCATTGGTATTTTATTTACAGCACATTAGCCAAAGTAGCCTAAGAAGCTATACTTTTATCACAGCTTACTTCTTTATTTTCATATTTTAAAATAGTATATATTGTTGAAGCTGATTTATGGATCTAGTGTCAAAAATCTATCCTCATATCTTATCCTGTCCTATGCTGTCCTGTCCTGTGATGTACTTTGGCCTTTTATGATGGCCTTTTATTAAAAATTACATATCTGCCAGTCAGTGTGGTCCACCTCTGATATGATGGATATAAAGTAGTTTGATTGATTACATATTTACTGTAGAATTGATCAATACTTAACCTGAATTGAATCTAATATGACATTTTAACTGAATCCCACACAAGTAGATATGCATATATTTATTATTATTAGAGCTTTGTGTCCCTTAATGGTCTAAATGCTGTTTCAGAGGCTTTATCCTGACAAGAACAAAATATTTGAAATCTTTTGGATTTTTTGGCATGAACAAATACCAAATTTACAGATATTATACTTGCACAAAATATCAGCTTCAATCAAGAAAAAAAATCTGGTAATGTATCGGCCTTGAAAAACCTATATCGGTCAAACCCTAGTATCAGCACACTCCCAGTAATGCAGTATAAGTATTTAGTAGTAGTACAAGTTTCAATTGAAGTAGTAGTAGTAGTAATAGTAGTAGTAGTAGTAGTAGCAGAATTACGAATTAGTAGATGTGTTTTTGCGGAATATACCATACGCAGAACCATATACCAAACCATAAGCATATGTTGTTTAATGGAATCCTTTGCAAGCATAAGTGGAGCTGATAGTGTTTTGGCATATAATTTACCTTTGAAAGTAGACGTGATAATATTGTTTTAGCAGAATATACCTTTAAAAGTATTAGTAGTGGGAGTGGCAGTGGTGTTTGAGCTCAACATACCTAAAAAAAAAATGCAAGTAATAGCATTTATAGTGTTTTAGTGGCATATACCTTTATAGTAAAATACCCCTTTGAAAGTATAAGTTACAACATTAGCAGAAGTAATTCAGTAATAGAGTATTTGAGTGGAATACACCTTTAAAAGTGTAAGTAGGATAATTAGAAAAGACACATCATAATAATATTTTGATGCTGTTCTTTCCTGTGATTTGAAGTTTTTGTCTGAGTTGACTTGGAACGCACCACAACCTTAGAACTGAGACAGAGTTTCTTGACTGCGAGGATTTCTTTATATTATTTTTATTTTTTTTGTATTCTGCATAAGATGCTCTATTCTAATTTATATCAACTGCAAATAAACTGCCAAATTCTATTTAACAGGAAAAATGTAGGTTACATTCAAACTCACACTGATATTACTACCATCTTGACCTCATTACATGATTATGTGGGTGATTGTGTTATTGTTCTGAGAACTGTAAATCCAAGTCTGCCATGATGTTGAATTAATCAAACAAAAAAAGTTTCTTTGAGCAAACATAACTTGAAAATGCTGGTGAGGCACTGGTTTTATCCCCCACACCATTTGAGCTAATCATGTGGGAGATGTGTTTTCAAGACGCCAATATATAATTAGTCTATTATTCCATGAATACATTCTGCTAAATGATATGATAAATAGTGATCAAAAAGCATTCAAATTCAGACTGTCACATAATGCATTTTTCTGTCATACCACACACAATTTTGACAAAATCTAGGCTATAGACTAGGCTACATTAACAGTCTTGGAAAAAAGATCACAAACTGCATTTTTTCCCCCAAATGTATAAATAATGGTGCCATCTGAATTAGTTTGCTTATGGTAAATGGGTGAATGGAAATTGTTTGACATTTTTAAGGAGGTTTTTGAAGTAGTTTGTCTCTCTATCCTACAAATTATCAACTGCTCTCTATACTGGTACTGTTCCAGCCCACTTCAAAAATGCAATTGTGCAACCACTCCTGAAAAAGCTCTCACTTGACCCAAACTGTTTAAGTAATTATCGACCAATCTCAAAGATGTCTTCGTTGGCTAAGGTTCTTAAGAAAGTAGTCGCTAATCAGCTGATTACATTCATGAGGGTAGATGATCTCTTTGAGAAGTTTCAGTCTGGCCTTAGACCTCACCACAATACCCAACCTGCTTTGCATCTTCTTATAGCAGCTGATGCAGGAACATGTTCAATTCTGGTTCTCTTAGACCTCAGTGCTGCATTTGATAATGTGGATCACGCTATCCTTCTCATGCATCTTAAACACTGGGTCAGCATCTCTGGAACAGCACTAAATTGGCTTCTTATCTTCAAGATTCAATACATTTTCCTGCATCAGCTACTACTTTCTTATACATGCTTTTATCTCATCCCGACTTGACTACTGTAATGCCCTTTATGTTGGTGTTAGCCAGGCCTCCCTCTCACGCTTGCAGTTGGTCCAGAATGCTACAGCTCATCTTTTAACAGGAACACGCAAGCGAGAGCGCATTTCCCCCGTACTGGCCTCCCTCCACTGGCTCCCTGTACGGTTTAGGATTGATTTTAAGATTTTATTGTTTGCCTACAAATCATTAAATGGGCTAGCTCCGACCTATCTCTCTGACCTTTTACAACCACACGTCCCATTAAGGCCACTCAGGTCCGCTGACCAGTTGCTTCTGGTTGTCCCAAGGTCTAGGTTGAAGCACAGGGGAGATCGTACCTTTGCAGTTGTAGCCTCCAAACTATGGAACGAGTTGTCTCTGCATGTTAGGCCGGCCCCTACACTGCCTGTTTTTAAATCCCGTCTCAAAACACATTTTTATTCCTTGGCTTTTAACTTAACTAACGTAACTGAGAGTTGCCTTTCTTTTTCTTATGGTCTTATTGCTTTTATTATTTTATTGTCCTTTTGTCTTTTAAACTGGTCTTTGTTTTTATTGGGTTTTTTAATTGTGTTTTATGGTTTTTGCCATTTTGATTGTACAGCACTTTTGTCAACTGTTGTTTTTAAATGTGCTTTATAAATAAATTTGGATTGGATTGGATAAATTCTAAGATTTTCTGTGGAGTTCGCCAAGGGTCTGCTCTTACTCCAATTTTGTTTTCTATCTATATGCTACCACTGGGGCACCTGCTATACAGACGTCATCTCAGTTTGCACTGTTATGCAGATGATACGCAGCTGTATTTAACATACTCCATCGTTGTCTCCAGGACCTTCAAAACTGGATGTCACAAATGTTTCGGCAGCTAAATGCAGACAAATCTGAAAAGCTTAGTACTGGTCCTGACAGTATTACTGCCCCAACTATTAAACAGCTTGGTCCATTGACCTGAAATGTGACCTCAGATTGCAGAAATCTCAGTGTTGTCTTTGACAGAAATCTAAGTCTGGAAAAGCACGTAAAATCAGTGGTGAAGTCATGCTTGTTCCAACTTAGAAAAACTTCAAAAATAAAACCTTTTCAATTAGCTAGCTAATATTATGAAGCCTAGTGCTAACTGAAAAAAATACAATCTAGCCATACTAAGTTGTCTACGTTAGTTAGCGTAACTGACCTTCCAAGTTCACACTAGCCATACTACCCTTTAGCTATCTAGGGAAGCTAGTTAGTTGGTCATGAATGAATGAAAAAAATATGTCATTTCTATTTTCTATTTTTCTATTGTCCTGGAGCTTGCCAGCTGAAGTACGTTGCAGCGTTCTCCAAAACAACTGAAGTTGCTGGAGACCTGTCTTCAAAAAATAACGGAAAATAACCATAAAATGGCTCCATGCAGCTCTTACAGCATAATCCAAGTCTCTTGAAGCCAATCGATCCCAAGTGAATTGAAAAGACTGACATTTACACCATTATTTAGCTGAAATCTCCATTCAATATTTGAGCACCCCTATTAATGTTTGATGTCATAATAATATGAAAAATGCCATAATATGTGCCAATTTAACTATAAAATCTGCATGTATTACATTGTGTAGAATACATACAGAACAGAGACTAAAGTGGACGTCAAACATATGAGTGCTCACTTATTGAATTTGACGATTAAATACAAAGTAATTGGTTTAAAACAGTATTTCTACCCATTTTAAAATTTTGGTCGAGGTGCGCGCAAACGTGACGTATTTTGAAATCAACAGCTAGAGTGGTGATTTCAGCTAAATAATGGTGTAAATTTCGGTCTTTCCAAGTCACTTTGGGATCTGTTGGCTTCAAGAGACTTGGATTATGCTGTAAGAGCTGCATGGAGCCATTTTATGGTTATTTTCCATTATTTTTTGAAGACTGAAGACAGGTCCCTAGCAACTTCAGTTGTTTTGGAGAAGGCTCCTACATACTTCAGCTGGCATGTTCCGGGACTGTTGTATGGACTAACAAACTTTACCCGATTTTCTACTGGCATGGGGGTGAGTAGATAATGACTGAATTTTCATTTTTGGGTGAACTATTCCTTTAACTCACCAATAAGATTATTTCTGCTTCCAAAGCAGCTCTGCCTCCAAAACGTTTCTATAACTAAAACTTCAATCTGCTATCAGAATTGGCAGATTGTGATTTGGTGAGAGATTTGCAATAATGTTGAAAGGAAATCAAGATTTATTTTTGTGTGCCTCAATCATGACGGTCTATGAAATAATATATGGTAATAGACCATGGACAATCCAGACATACCGCATCCACTCTGTGCATATCCATCCTTTCTAAATCCCGTCAACTATATTATGCCATTTCCTCCCTACCTTTGTCTGCTTCATTCTGTACCCGACATCCATCCCACACAGCGCAACATCAGACTGATCAATCACCAGGCAGCTTCACACTGCCGCCATTGTGAGCGCCCTCCCAGAGTCAAGGAACACACTGGCAACCTCTGTTTGCATCCTTTCTCTGGGCCTCAGATGGGCCATATAGTCCTCCCTTTGTCCGCCCCGCCCGTATTGATGGAATCTGAAAGTAAGCAGATTTGCAACGGATATTAACAGTAGGCCCGCAGAACAATGGCGTAGAGAACCGTGGCACAAGGTTGAGAACAAATGTGTCTTTTATGTCCAGTGGGGGCCTTGTTCCGAGAAAGGAGGGAGAGAAGAGGATAGGGAAATGTGTGGGGAGGGGTGTATTCTCACTGTGGAGATAGAAGTGAGAATATCTCCACTGTCTGCGGTCGTCTTGTCACGCACGCACACACACACACAAATCTAAGTCAGACACCACCAAGAGCTCATATTGACAGCCAGATCAGCCAGACTCTCTCGGAAGGCCCAGCAGCGTTGAAGGAGATTAAAGGAGCACATTGGATAAGGAACACATCATACACAACTACACACACACACAAACACACACATCAAACGCATGCTGCTACGCCAAACAAGCAACCGGGGAGTCTGTGTCGGCGCTGTACATCTATATCTTCAGCTACAGTAGTCTTCCCCGCCATACTGCCAATAAGGGAGGCTTTACTCCCCCTCTCAGTGGCTCCATCCCTCCATCCCTTTGACAGCATCGCGGGGGGTTTTATTGGTCGACGCCGCAGGGAGTCTCTTCAGACACACAGCTCCCTCTCTAGCTCGCAGTAATTCAACACCTCCGAGGGTCAAAGGAAAGTTGCGCGACTCCCTTCCCCCGTGTTCTTACCCAAGTCTCACCCGCACTTCTGTTCAGGTGCCGTTTTACCAGTGGTGGAATGTAACAGAAGGAAATATTGTACTTTTTACTCCACTACATTTATTTGACAGCTTTAGTTACTAGTTACTTCGTAGATTTAGATTATTAATACAAATTATAAATCAACTAATAAATGATGATATATTTTTATAGGTTAAGCTACCCAGCAGTATATAAAGTAATTAAAATTAGCTCCACCTTTACCAGCTGCAACATTAAAGTGATGAACACATTAATGCATCAATAATTATAGTCCAATAACATGATATATATGATTCTGAAATGGGCCATTCTGCATAATGAGTACTTTTACTTTTGTTGCTTGAAGTATATTTTGATGCTAATACTTTTGTACTTTGACTTAAGTAAGATTTTGAATGCAGGACTTTTACTTGTAACAAAGTATTTGTACACTGTGGTATTGCTACTTTTAAGTCAAAGATCTGAATACTTCTTCCACCACTGTATTTTACACATGCAAGATTTGTTAAAAAAAATTCTAAAAACCACTGCGCTCCAATAAATTGTTGAAAAGAAAAAGAAAGGGCAAG
Organism: Centroberyx affinis; assembly: GCF_046629955.1. NCBI lineage: Eukaryota > Metazoa > Chordata > Actinopteri > Beryciformes > Berycidae > Centroberyx > Centroberyx affinis. The sequence continues at coordinate 48,528 of NW_027283561.1, read as the reverse complement.
CCTTGTATTGGCTTTGGTACAAGTTTATTCAAAACCTTGGCTTCTTTGTCAAAATCAAGCCATGGACTTTTCTCCTTTTCTACCTTTCTACTGAGGAATTACCATTAAATAGCCTACTGTGTGCCTTTAATTCAGTTTTGTTTAGGACAATGGCTCGCAAAGATTGAATTGACAACTTGCACTTGAACAATAAACTTAAATTTACGAGCTTTAGTGTGGTTTGAAGAGGTCCACAGGTGTGGCTTGATAACACTATAAAAATGTCATTATCTGTTGCTGCTAAAATATGTTTATGCTTGAATACCCTGAACGGCTGGGGAATTCTAAACTAGTTACTGAAATCCATTCAAATTGTACTGTTATTTCCACTTGCCATATGTCTCTACTTATTGTATCTTACCTATTTAATCAATGTTTAGACTGATGGAATAAATGTCTTAGGACCATTCAGTAGTACCTTTTAGGGTCTTAGGTTAGTCTTAGGTGTTTTGTAGGTTGTAAATGTTACTGTATAATACATGCACTTTTTCAAATCTAGACGTGTTAGTAAACATACTTTAAATACTATCTGCTTAGTGTCTGGGCCCCTGTTCTCAAGCTTCAGATAGCTTATCAGGGTGTCCCATTTCACATATCTCCATTATGTCTCATATGATTGTACTTGTATTTTAACTGATTTGTGAATAAACTGAACTGAACTGAACTGAACTTCCAAAATCAAAAACAATAGGCTACAACTTATTTTGCCTATAAGACATAGAAATTATTTTTTATTACATCAGAATAGCTTTGACATCAAAAGTCAGTTTCTTAATGATTTCTGCTTTCTTCTTGACTCATTGCATTGAAACTTCGCGGCCTTGCATTCATCACACACCAATGGGAAAGGTATCTTTTCTCATTCCCATGCATTTTTTTTTTTTTTTTAATACTTTCTTTTTTCTGTTTTATAACACAGTAAACATAAGGTCACTCAGTTACATTGGATGATGTACATAGGAGTTGGTAGTCATAGAATGGTACACTTTCATTCACATTCACTTTTGTGTTTCACAATTGCAATCACTATAGTTTCACTTGTCAGACTCTTTGTTAGTCAGGTATGTATCTCATTTAATCCAGTAGTCTTCTCCCCTTTCTTTCTGTAATCTTAAACTGAATGTCATACGTTCCATACTGTATATGCTGTGTACAATATCTATCCATTGGTTCAGGGTGGGAGGCTCTTTAAGAAGCCAGCGTCTTGTAATTGCCTTCTTGCTTGCTACCATGAGAATTTTTAGTAAATATTTGTCTCTGATATCCAGTTCCTTAGATATGTTTCCTAAGTAGAGAGAGAGAGACAAGTGAACTCAATATCCTAATATACTCTTAGAAGTCCTAATATACTCTTAGAAATCCTAATATACTCTTAGAAATCCTAATATACTCTTAGTGGCAGCTTGGACATCAGCCCAGAAAGGCTGCAAGATGGGACAGGACCAGAAGATGTGGGTGTGATCTGCCAATAAGTGCCCACATTGTCTCCAGCATTGGTTCTGAAGTCCAGGTTGTTTTGATTTGATTTTCAGGGGTTATGAAAAACCTCACACAGTTCTTCCAGCAAAAGTCTCTCCAACTTTGTGAGTTTGTAGCAGTCATCTAGAGACCATTCCTTCGGGGAGATTTCAATGTCCAGTTCTCTTTCCCACTTTTGCTTTATGTAGTCTGTTGAGTTGTTCTTTATCAATAATGTTCTTAGATACAGGTCCCCAATGAGCCCATTCCCAGAAATCTGTTGTCGTGCGTCATGCCCTGATTGGTCACTTGCGTGCCAAAGACATTCGAAGAGCGACATAATGGAACCTGCTTTTGATTGTGTGTCTGCCCATCGGTGAGCTGAGCGATATCTACCCTGCCTTGCAAATGATCACATGGAAGACAGCACCGCTCAGTGACTCAAGACTCCATCGATGTACAAACGCCGCACGAACAGAAAAGTCTGTCACACTCAGCACATTTGAGTGATTTCTTGGCATCCTCCCGCGCATCCCGGTAGCGCCGTCTCCTTTGATGATCGCTGAAAAACTCGAGCACATAAACAGCAGGGGAGGATGTTGTTTGCTTAGCGGTGGAGGGTCGTCAACGTGTTTTAAATATTCCAATTGCTCAGAGAGAGATCAGCAACGTTGCGCGGTCTGAGTCACTTCCTTCATGTTTTTGTGACTCAACAATTTCGGTGTCTTTGATGTCTTTGGTGTGTATTAGTAAGCGGATTTCTTGTTTTAGATCATGGGAATGATGGGGGTGCTTAACATATTGCAGGGTTTTGAGAGTGTTAAGGACTTAATGGATGTGATTAAAGTCAGAGTCAGAATCTGCAAAATGTGAAGCCTTGATTTAGATATTCATCACCGTACGGTTGCAGGACGTCACTTCACTTGACTTCATCAGAGTCAGAATTATATGTATAATTCATATTTAACTAACATACTATCAGAGGTGTAAAGTAACTAAGTACATTTACTCGAATACTGTACTTAAGTACAATTTTGAGGTACTTGTACTTTACTTGAGTATTACCATTTTATGCTGCTTTATACTTCTACTCCACTCCATTTCAGAGGGAAATATTGTACTTTTTACTGCACTACCTTTATTTGATAACTTCAGTTACTAGTTACTTTGCAGATTCAGATTATTAATACAAAATATAATCAACTAATAAATTGTGATGTATTATTATAGATTACTGTAAGCTACCCAGCAGTATAAGTAGTGGAAATCAGCCCCACCTTTTCCAGCTGCAACATTAAAGTGATGCTTACACATTAATGCATCAATAATTATAATTCAATAATATAATATATACTGTATTATTCTGAAATGGGCCATTCTGCATAAAGGGTACTTTTACTTTTGTTGCTTTAAGTACATTTTGATGCTAATACTTTTGTACTGTAACTTAAGTAACATTTTGAATGCAGGACTTTTACTTGTAACAGAGTATTTTTATACTGTGGTATTTCTACTTTTACTGAAGTAAAAGATCTGAGTACTTCTTCCACCACTGCATACTATGTGTCCTTTTCACGAAAGCTCAGTCAATCAGTATGAGAGGGAAAATGTCTTCAATGAATTAAAACATAAGCATGGCTAGTGTTGGAGTGACAGTGTGGGCAACTGGGGGCACCGTACCGCATTTACAGATTATTACTCACTGTTTGTTGAACTGACAATTATTTCACACAGGATGCCAGGTCATGAACCTGGACAGTTACACCTCACATCGGGAAACAAACCTGGTGCTATTTGGACAACCAATTTTTCTCCTGGAATGCTGGGTGCTGAAGAGATGAAAACAATGCTTCCATTTGCCAAGAGCCCTCTCTGAATATTTACCATCATTAAAAAGTGCTGCATTTAGGTCTTTTAAACATGGCTGGAACACAGTGAGGTTGAAGGAGAGTAATTATACGCACATCACGTAGGTGCAAGCCTATCAGAAAACTGTGTCAATGAAAGAAGGAGTAACGCCCGCACACTTTGCTCCATGCCACAAAAGTTTAATAGTGACACAGTTCCGATCCTGCTTGGATCTTCGTCAGGTCAAAATGTTTGAAAAATGGAAACCACACCCATATTTATAAATCATGCACACCCATAGGCTGACAAGCTCTATGATGGCAGGTGGGGTTAACCATCCAAACCGCCCAGGGTGATAAACCTCCAAAAATAATTAACAATTCAATAAAGCGCATAGAAAACAGATACATAGAGAAAAAAACAGTAGTACACAAGCCATACTTCAAAAATATCAAACATACATGTATATCTTATATACAAGCATAAACATAATATCAAATACAACATCCCATATATCAAAATCTGTTGTATGTTGTATCTGTTATTATGTTTTATGTTTTCTGATATAATGTTTTTCTCTTCATTAATTATTTTCGATCATATATGTATATAAATAGAGGACAATTTGAATTTCTACAGTAGGGCCCCTTTAAGTTTGAAGTCAAACTATGTGGAAAATAGATGCAAAATACTGTAGATTAGAACAGCAAATGTAAAAGCTTTCATGAACTGGTTATAGGTTGAATCACTATTGTGTTTTATAGTCAGCAATATGAAAACACTATTACTGTTATTTTCGACAAAATGAAACGTATATAACCTTGAAAAATAGGACACAAAATATTTTCAGTTGTATTTTCAGTTATACTTTTAAACCTGTTGAATCGAAGTACATAGGAATATTAATTGATGCCTCCCTTTTCTTCAGGACACATTCAACAACGTGCTAAGAAACTGAAGATGAAGTTGAAATACATTTTTCGGAGCGGAAGTTACAGTTTACTTTTGTAACTAAACTAGAAGAATTATTTCATGCACTTTTTTCTATAAAGCTATTCGAAGATTGATTGATTTATGATTATTGGCAGACTCAGTAAGGACTTTACCCTTGATCTTGCTGGTCTACAATTGGATTACAGCATTTGGAGCACACATATAGTGAATTTTGACTCTGCACTTACTACTTACTATATGATTTCAATTATATTTTTACTTATGTACTTAGTGTAGTTGTATGCGCTTTGTCTGCACCTTTTGTGTTTGCCATTCATGTTGCTTTCCTTGAAAAAGAGGTTTCATCTCAATGCAACCTGCAAGGTTAGAACTCATTCCTTAGTTTGAATACAGCATATGTTTTTAGACTCTCCATGTTCAACCTCTGTAATTGAATGAAGAGAGCGAAGAATAGGAGTAAAGAGGAAAAAAACATATGACAATTGGGGAAAGGGAAAAATAATTGAGGAATATAATACAATAATAACACACAGTTCCTAGAATGGACTGTTCGCAAGAAGCAGATGAATCAAAACTTCTGCTTCACACAATAGCAGAGCAATGCTGTTGATGGGAGAAACATTACCATTGCCACAACAAGTATCATAAACAAAGACTGAGATAAAAGGAAAAAAAATATTTTTTAATGATTTCTCTTTGGGATGTCAGTTAGCTAGCAGCAATACACAGCCAGTGAGCCTTGTTGCTAGGAGAGAAATATCACCAATCTCTTCTATTGGCCAGAAAGACCTGCATGTTCATCCAATAAAAGCACCACAGCAGCAGGACAGTGATAGCCATCCAGACACAATTATTATGGCGGCGATGTTTGTGGCTGAAGTGGACTGAAAGGTACATTTATTGGAAAGGTCAACACTGAAATTGGTATGTGTATGTCTGCTGGAGGAGAGGAGGAGGGGGTTAACGCGCAAACACACACACACACACACACACACACACACACACACACACGTGCATCTCTGTTAATCATACATCCATGTAGAGCTCAAGTCCTAAAGAACAACATGATGATGACACCTAGTTAAAGTATGCAGCTTTAAGTAGAAATACACACAGTGTGCAAAATATTAGAACAGCCTTCCTAATATTGCAGTATTGCAATATTTTTTTCCCATGTGTTTATTGTCTCAAAGCTTAACGCTTGTGTTGTCCTCGGGTCAAAAATGACCCGTTTCTGAGTTTAACAGCAATGAAAACCCCTGAAATTTATTTTTTCTCTTACAATTCGAAAAAGTGAAATATTTACCTTTTTCACACTTGTATACAAGCTGTACACTATCAGGGTACAAAGATTGTCTCAGGTCATTACAGACTGAATATATTTTTATAAAAAATGTATAAATGATTTGTAGTAACTATGAAGCACTCTTTTTCTCGCAAGAAAAATGGTTTTCTTGCAATCGTCGGGGGGGTTCAGTACTAGTCCACTTATGATGTATATTTGACATTAAAACCGAGTGCCGTACACTGAATAAATACAGCATACCTGGATGGTGAGGTAGGAAAACACAGTTATTCCTGAAGTTGTTGACACATGACAACAACTTCATGCAAAATAGATTTTGGGTTAAAAATTAAATGAAGAGGCTTTATACTAGGAGGGACAGTGAGTCCGGGTCATTTTTGACCCGAGGACAAGGGGAGTATGCAGAATATGAAGATATCACAAGGGTTAACAATCCCTCACTATGATCTGAATCATAGCCCTCACCTGGATTCACCTGGTCAGACTATCTGACGCAGAGAGTAAGTGTTCCTAATATTTTGTCCACCCAGCGTATATGCTCGCTAGTCGCTATATCCTTGTATAACTTGAAAACGCCAATCATTCACGTATGGACCAATCAGCTGTAAGCATGATGACACACCCTGGAGAGGAGAGTACCATAGGTCAGAGCTGAAACATCCAAGGGAACAGTAACATATTATCACATAGAGATATCAACCACCAGTTTCTTATGGAGATGAAAATAAGTATTTGTAGTCACCGTTCTAGCAGCAGGTTGTCATTAATACAACTATTATTAGCACGAACCGCCATTTGTGTTCATTTGCCCTTTGCCTTATCTTTTTACTGTGAGAGAGATGATCTTACTACCAGACGGGAGACAAGTATTGTTTATTAAAGCTGAGCAGGAAAAATCTGGCTTTTAGGTTTGACGAATGGAATATAGAAATATCAACACAGACTGTGCTAACATGATCATGCCGTTACCCTATTCCCTAATATGTTTGTGCCCTAGGTTAGTGATTCTCAACCTTTTTCATATCAAGGACCCCTAATGTCGTACACATTAGGTCCACGGACCCCCATTTGACCCAAATCTGAGAATATTTTTATTGTTAGATATGTTTTTGTCCAAAATTCCATTACTGTCTGTATTGTAGGTAGAGAGATAACAGTGAAACTATGATCAAAAAAGTCATTCTTCTACATTCTCTAACTGTGTTAACTTCTTGTAAAATAGCCTAAATAATGGTGAAGTTTAACAATTCATAATTTTGCTTTGGACCCTCTGAAAATCCCTCACGGACCCCTGGTGGTCCCAGGACCCCACGTTGAGAACCAGTGCCCTCGGTAAGAGTTGTCCCTCTCTTTTGTCTTCTAGCATGTGCAAAACAACTATTAAATAATGGTCTTAGTGTTTGTTTTGTTCTGTTCTGTTCTTGAGAAAATGTGAAATGTCGGTCACATACAGCCCGTGTTGAAATAAAGGTAAAGAAATAAAAAAGATCAAATAAAAATCTCCCATCTAAAAATAACTGGTTTCATTTCCGTTCTGAAAATATAGTTCATCTCCAGGGGCGAGCAATGCCGCAACACCCATCAAACTTTAGAAACTTTTAAGTCTTCTAAGTCTTTCTAAAGGGTAAAAAGGCAAACACACAGATCCCTCAGGGGCTTGAGGGAGGAAGAAATAATAATTTCTTTCAGGCTCTCTTTCCCTCTTGCCTCTATCTGTGTGTCTGACAAGGTCAGCCCAGTGTTTCCTCAAGCAGACAGGCATAGTTTGATAGTCTGAAGCCAGCCCAAAGCATCACCCCAGCTATGATAGCCTGTGATACCCCAACAATACCAATATTACAGAACAACACCAATTGCCTCTATGTTATATGCAGTGGTGGAAAGTAACTAAGTAGGCTACCTTTACTCAAGTACTGTACTTAAGTACAGTTTTGAGGTACTTGTACTTTACTTGAGTATTTCCATTTTATGCTACTTTGTACTTATACTCCACTACATTTATTTCACAGCTATAGTTACTAGTTACTTTTCAGATCAATATTGTATATTTAAAACATTTGATCATCTTTATGAAATAACTATAAAATAGCATTGTTATAGATTAGACTACCCAAAAGTATAGCTAAATTGTTAGGATTAGCTTCACGTTGACAACTTTAAAATGCTGCTTACATGTACATGTATGTCAATAAATCAGTATGAAATTTATGAAAAATATAACTCTCTAAATGGGGACAGTTTGCATAATGAGTATGTTTACTTTGATATTCTAAGTACATTTTGCTGCCAATACTTAGGCTATGTACTTTTACTTAAGTAAGATTTTGAATGCAGGACTTTTACTTGTAATGGAGTATCTTTACATTGTTGTATTGCTACTTTTACTTAAGTAAAAGATCTCAGTACTTCTTCCACCACTGGTTATATGTACTTTCTTAACTACAGTAAAATGATAGAATAATAGATTGTGCAAAATAAACTATTCAGGGGGCCAGAAACAGTGAGTATGAATGTCCACATACAAACCAAAATACTGTACATTATATATCAGTTTATCTATGGTGTGGTCAAATAAGCCAAGAGTTCAACGTCTTCAGTATTATAGTGTAATTGTCCCATAGACTACCATTCATGAGAGAGAGAATTTGTATATGTACCACACAGTTATAGAGGGCTTTCAGGCCATATTGGAGGTCGTCAGTTCTTGGACAATGGTTGTGAACAGCTGGTTACGTTTCTAAATGTAGTCTACACTTTGGCCGTGTGAACAGAATTGAATAGACATGGTTCTGATTGTTCTGTTTTTGACCAGGAAATCATAATTTCACCACTGATACATCTGATTGATTTTGTGTTTAGATGTCAGCTTGTTCGCTAGCTAACCATAGTATCTGGTCAGCTAACCATCGCTGTCACTGTTAACACATCTGATTAGCACACTGCATAGCTAACATAACTTGTAAAAACTATTGATAGAGGCTAACCGTCACATGTGACAGTAACATTTTGCTTTGCTAAATTAGCCTGCTGGCTAGTTAGCTAGCTAACAGTTTGTTCAGGTTAACTGAGCTGACTCTTCTCAAGCTACAACTCTACTCTAGAGACTAGGGCTGTGTCACAGGAACCTACATTTGGAAACAAATCTACCACGTCAGACTAGCTCATCACTTTTACTTATAACATTACTAAATTGACCTATACCCACACCAAAACAATGTTTTTCAAGTATCTCTCATTTTCTTGACCGGCAATTGTCCATCGGACCTTCATGATGGCACCAGGATATTATTTGTGATGCAACTGCAAAGCCTCTATTCTGTCATTTTAACATTTAGACAAATTAACTGTTCAATACTTGTAGGCTACTCAAACCTTTAGGAAACTTGTCAGTATAATGATATGACCATAGATGGTTGCAGATTAAATTATGTATATTTAGGTATGCTAAATGCACAATGCATGTGTACGTCGCTTTGGATAAAAGCGTCTGCCAAATGGGAAATTGTAAATTGTAAATTGCACAAAATATTCCCAACATGAGTCTGGTAAAATATGAGTTGTATCACTTGCATGTTGAAAATAGTGAAAATTAATTTAGGTAAAACTGTATCCATAGACTTGAAGGCTCCAACATTGTTGCTCAAAATGTGACATGGTTTTCTTTCATCTGCTTTGAAGCATTATAACCATGGAACTATAGTATTCTTTGTCTGTTACATTTCTGTAAGCTCACATAAACCCGGAAAGAACATTTTGTTCTGGCTAAAATAGGCTCGATAACAAGGTCACATCAAAGAGCTCCGATGACCATCTTCTAACAGGTAAAACATAAGAAGCTTATCATAATATCAAATGCATGAATGTTGAAAAGGGTCCAAAAAATTGCAAAATACACACAAGAAATTGATACAGCGGCCTGGTATAAGGGTTATGACGATAAAGTTACCCATCAGAGTTACATATTGCACTAACGGAGGAGAAGGAATTCCACCACCTCCACTACAATAGTCTCCATATCAGACAAGCCTGGAAAAACAAGTGCCCTGGTTGAGCTTTTGTTCAAACCAAGGTAATCCTCCTTTACTGTGATGGCAATTGTCCTTCAGTGGAGCATGATGCTAAAGCACTGGTCTGAGTGCTGTCAAGCTGTCTGCTTTGTTCGTCTCCGGTCGTCGTCTCCTCTGTTGTTCTTTCATCTCTCTCGCTGGCTTCCACCTGTTCTTGACCTGCCGCTGGCTGCCTCCAGTCTGTTGACCTTTGACCCAGCCAATCAGAAACAGTCGGGAACCTCTTGACCACCTCTTGACCTATAGAGAGTGAGAGGAGTGGCTTGTCGTGGTTGTGTGTGTGCGTGTGTGCATGTGTGCTACAGTCTGACCCTTTTTGACCTTTGACTAGTGGCTGTGTTACAGAGCGACCACCAGCCCTGATGAGACAAACTTATCACTGATGGTATGCCTCAAAGTTACATTTATTCTGTCTGTATCTGTGCTTGGAATTCATGTGTTTTATATATACAGGGTTCCTATACAGGTGTGGAAAGTCTGGAATTGTATTGAAAAGGAATTTGGTAATTACCAGGGCTTGAAAACTTAGGAAAAGTTTGAAAAAGTATGGAAAAACTTAATCACCTCACCTCACATATTTTGATATTTGTCGCTGTGAAGAATAATCTATAGAGTGATATAGCAGACACCAAACACCAAACACCAAAATTTTCAGATCAAATCAAAAAGTTTAGGCCTGGAATTTGGAAACTGAAACTGTGTCGGAACTTTGTATATAAGAGCAGTGGTTCTCAACGTGGGGTCCGGGGACTACCAGGGGTCCATGAGGGGGTTCCAGAGGGTCCCCAGCACATTGATGAATTGTTAAACTTCAGCATTATTTCATTTACAAGAAGTGAACACAATTAAGAGAATGTAGAAGAATGAGTGTTTTGATCATAGTTTCACTGTTATCTCTCTACCTGCAATACAGATAGTCATGGAATTCTGGACAAAATCATATCTAACAATAAAAATATTCTCGGATTTGGGTCCGAGAGACAAAATCTCATCAAATGGGGGTCTGTGGCGAATGTGGACTAAATTAGGGGTCCTTGATATGAAAAAGGTTGAGAATCACTGTATAAGAGTAAATGAGTGTGTGTGCATGTATGTGTGTGTGTTTGTGTGTGTGTGTGGTTCACTTGGGACATTATTGTGGCGCCATACAAATGATGACAACACTGTCAGAAAGGTACAACAGGTGCAGCTCTGTAGCTTCTTCCCTGACAGTGTAGGTGCTGAGCTGCAGGAGGTCACGCATACTTGGGCATGCATGAGTTTGTGTACATCCAAGCTGTTAACATGTAGCCACCGTCAAGCTACAGCACCTCCCGACTCCAGACTGATTTAATCCTGTCAGAGTGATTCTATCATAACACACTTAGCTTCCCCTTTAATACCGATGGCCTCTATTCCCATCCATCTAGCACTACTAACCTACAGGGCATCAGCACACAGGAAACCTCTGTTAATGGCATGTTTATTAAGCCAGGCAGGTCAATTAAGAACACGAGTCTCATTCATAATATCGGCCTAGCGACAGGGTGATTCCCAGTTAAAGTTCATTTGAAATGTATCTTCAGCGTTTTCTTTTAATTGCTTGTGTTTGTACAGTAAACCTCTGCAATTTACTCTTTTAAAGTGAACAATGAGCTGAAGACGGTAGTGAAATGACACAGTGGACTGAATGAGATGCATGTTTAATGAAATGTCACCTGATGCGGCTGATAAATAATTGCTGCAGAGTCACTCCTGCCCCCTGCTGGCTGCTGCTGAGACGAACAGCTCAGAGTCCCCCCCCCCCCCCCCAACTGCTGTGAATGCTGTTGGCCAAAGTGGATCCCTGTTCCTCGGCAACCTGAGGCCCGTCAGAGGGGCCGGACGGGGCCGGACACAGCCGCGCTTCGGCTTCAGCGGCAGCCAATAGCAACGCGACGTTCACCCGTGACTTTGGTGTCTACAAAACAAAGCTGCAAAAGCATGAGGATTCACTTTTTTTCTTTTTTTTTTGTTGTTGTGTTTCGTTCATTTTATCCAACACTGTGCTTTGTGTGTGTGTGTGTGTGTCCAGTCGGTGTGTGTGTGTGTGTGTGTGTGTGTGTGTCTCTGTACTATCATAAACACTCACACAAACATACCATCCAAATCTCAGTGTTGCCTCTGGTTGACTGATAAAAATAAATGCTATAGGGGAAAAAAAAAAAAAAAACATAATCCGTGGGTCAAATTTGAAGTTACAAAAAAGTTTTTTTCAGCAATATTTTGCAACCTTTTGAAAAAATAAAGAAATATGAATTTTTATGAAATGCAGGCAGAACAGAATGACATATACAGTACTTTTTTTTTTTGATGGAGCAATGAATTTCAACTGTTAGCATTGGGAAGCATTTTTATTCCACTGAAAATGAGTGACATCTTTGCACTAAAACAAAAGAAACGATTTTCACACGTAACCTACGTGTTGCATAATCAATGAAATAAGTTTCAATAAAGGATATGGAGGAGTTCTGCTGCTGCCCGGTCTGGAGCTAGGGGCTGCACAAACTGATCGCCATGATGCTCAAATGAGTTCGGTCCAAATGAATTACCTTTTTTTATTATTGTCTCCTCACAGTCCTACATAGTCCATTCTGTGTGGAGTTGACATGTTCTCACTGCGTTCTCTTGGGGTTCCTCCTGGGGTTCCTCCTCTCAGGTGGATTAGAGCTCTAAATCAGTGACTCTCTTTTTCATATCAAGGACTCCTAATTTAGTCCACATTAGGGCCACGGACCCCCATTTTGATGAGATTTTGTCTCTTGGACCCAAATCTGAGAATATTTTTATTGTTAGATATGATTTTATCCAGAATTCCATGACTATCTGTATTGTAGGTAGAGAGATAACAGTGAAACTATGATCAAAACAGTCATTCTTCTACAATCTCTAATTGTGTTAACTTCTTGTAAATGAAATAATAGCGAAATTTAATAATTCATCAATTTGCTGGGGACCCCCTGGAACCTCCTGAAGGACCCCTGGTGGTCCCCGGACCCCACGTTGAGTACCACTGCTCTAAATTGCCCATAGGTACGAATGGGAGTGTATGTCTAAATGTCTGTCTGGGTAAAGACAATAAATGAATGAGTAAAGCAACAGAGGCTTCACATGCCAACACTCTCAAGAAGCGTCTCGCAAGTCGTGCCGTGTGTGTCAAAGGAGACGTCATCCGCCTTCCAAAAAGCAAATTCCTCCTAAAGACTTGGAGACATAATTACATTTTCTCATTCTACCAATGAAAATGAATGGCTGCCCTCAGTCCAGCCCTGGGGACCGACTGGTCTTTACTATTTGCAGCTATCTCTGCAGGGAAAATGGCCTCATCTCTTGTTCCTCTCCATGGAAATCTTTAGTAAGATGAGAAAGGTATACACATTACTAAGAGAAATCATAAGTATGGCCCCTCGCCCCACTATTGGCCAAAGACCCTAAGTCGTCTTGGTAAGCAGTTTAATAGTCAGTGCAATGACTAAGAAATCCATCCCTTGCAGTTACACAGTAGCAAGTAAGTGACAGTTTATATAAGACCAAGTGAAAACTAGCTTAGTGCTAATTACATGCTTGTCAGCTGTGAGAATCTTGGCAAGCACTGTAATATAAGGCGAGTTATGTAATAACTGTAAGTGCTTTCATGGAAACGCCTCTAATCATTTAGAATTGAGACAACACAGAGTTGGGAGTAGAAATATGTTACGTGTTCTTGACGATCTAAGACAAAGCTTACATGTACTTTTTGACTAGAAAGACAGCATGGCTCTCATATTCAAAGGAGTGTCTTGAAACTCCAATGGGGTTTTTTTGTTCAAAACAGACAGTATGAGACGGAAAGTGAGTTTTGAGAGCCAGAAATCTCAACACTTCGCCAAGTAATTGAGTCATTGGTATCGATCAACAACCTTATCAACCCCCCACAGATATCCCCCTACTATGGGGGTCATCCCTATGTTCCCTCATGAATTTTTTTCCCCATCCAAATTAGGCCCTATGTTCCCTCAGCCCCATGTTCCCTCAGCATCAGAGGGTTAGAGTTAGGGTTAGGGTTAGGGGGTGAAAGGGGCGAAAACATTACCTCATTGGTGGAGGTACTGATCTGAGGGAACATAGGGCTGAGGGAACATAGACACACTCTCATACTATGGTAATTTTGTGCTATGGTTCAGCAGAAATCTTAGGGTTAGGGTTAGGGTTAGGGGATGAACGGGGAGAAAACATTACCTCATTGGTGGAGGTACTGATCTGAGGGAACATAGGGCTGAGGGAACATAGACACGCTCCCCTGCTATGGTCATTTTGTGCTATGGTTCAGCAGAAATCTTAGTCATTGCCTCTTTAAACCAGTCAAATAGGGCCACCAGCTGGCCTCTAAAGCTTACTACCACAGTCCTTTAAGACATGAGCAGTTCAACACTGACTTCACCAAAATGATTCAGTCACTTACCAGATCTAGATGCCTGCTAGCACTACAAAAAAGCATACGAATGGAGTCAAAATGCGGCACAGACACAACTGCTGTGTCGGGGTGTCTGTGTCACAAGTGTTTGGACCAATCCAAACTTTTGACAAAAATGCATTAATAACTTTCATGTAATCTGATGTTCAAAATGCACAGAAACACTTACACTTACTTTACAGTACAATACAAAATGTGTATCTAACAACACAATTGGATCATGTAAAGAAAATCCAAGATGATCACCAGCCAGAAGAGGGCTAATTTACTGGTTCAGCATTGTCAAGTGTCCTTGAGGAAGAACAGAACACTTCCTTCAGCAAAATGATATCACATGCATCAATCGTACAACACATCTAAAGGTGGATAACAATAGCCCGAATGAACTAAACACTACATTCTTACAAGTAAAAGGTAGGCTGAACAATTGAGTGTTGTTGAATAAACTCATAATGTATACTAAATGATTTCAGATAACTTTCTTATGCAAGCTATTCCACACTTTCCAACCCAAAGTATGAGCCTCATTTTGATGCCATGTTGAATTCATTTTATCAGGGCCTCTTTTTCCCACTAGAGGGAGCTGTTTACTAGATTTTGTTCCCACTGCTTGGTTTTTGCCCATAGCATGATGCTCATGAATAAGATTATGAAGCTCAGGTTACACTCAGGTGCTTTCTTCTGGTTTAACTCTATACCTTGGGAATAGAGCCTGTCTATTCAAGATCTGTATAAAACAATTATGCCAGGCTTCTTTTGAATGATATGTGGCTTTGTTTTTGGATCCATACTGATTCTACTAGCAAGGGGCTAGAAAGGGCTCAAAGGGAGTCATTCCTATGTTCCCAGGGTCCTATGTTCCCCAGATTTATATGGCACATAATGGGAACATGACAAAGGGTCCTATGTTCCCCAGTTCTACATATGTGCTCTCCCAGGGTCCTATGTTCCCAAGGTCCTATGTTACCAGGGTCCTGTGTTCCCCAGCTCTATATAGCACATAATGGGAACTTGAAAAAGATGTTCCCCAGCTCTGTATTCACTTAATATGGTTAGTTAGGGTTAGGGTTAGGGTTAAACATAGGACCCTGGGAACATAGATACACTCCCGCTCAAAGGGCCTAAATGGACTAAAACGTTTGCTTTGGGGCACAATTTTGAATTTCTAAGTAATTGGTGTCATACACAAACACATATCGGCAAAATAAATAGGTTGAGAGACTGAATTTTGCATCCTTAAAAAAATATTCCTCCCCTTGCAAATGGTTTAGTCCGCACCTGCACCAAATTCAAACAATCATGGTGATTGCTGGATGCAGTGACTAGTACTTTGACGCAAACATACTCAAAACCACAGCAAAGTCGGGCAGCCAAAAAGAAAAGAATGAAGAAAAAGAGAGAGGGAACGTGGCAAAACAGGTTGTTACATTTTTTTCAGAGGAAAGGCGAGGTTGCTAATAGTTTGAGAGGAGTCATTCCTATGTTCCCAGGGTCCTATGTTCCCCAGATTTATATGGCACATAATGGGAACATGACAAAGGGTCCTATGTTCCCCAGTTCTACATATGTGCTCTCCCAGGGTCCTATGTTCCCAGGGTCCTATGTTCCCCAGCTCTATAAAGCACATAATGGGAACCTGAAAAAGATGTTCCCCAGCTCTGTATTCGCTTAATATGGTTAGTTAGGGTTAGGTTGGTTGTGTGTAGATGTTCACCCAGAGCTCTGACCACAACTGGTTCAAAGAACAGAAGGGACCCAGGGAACATAGATATGCTGTCCCGAGCAGGCTAGCTAGCTTGCAGATTTTTGCATAACAGCTAGTACATCACAAGGAATAAATGCAAGGTTTGGACTATAGACGGTTTGGACAGAAGTGGAAAGAGGAAGAGAAGACAGTTGAGGGGAAGAGAGTTGAGGGCAGGGGGAGGGTGAATTCATAACGTTAGTAGTGCAGTATTAACAGACATTTTTGCACAAAGTGATATAATATGAGGTTATCTGTCAACTTTAGACCAAGCTTATAACGTTGTGAAACATCTCTCTCTCTCTCTCTGTCTCTCTCTCTCCCTCTCTCACATTAAATTCTTCAGAGTTTATACACTTGTAACTTAAGCTCCAGCTAGATCAGTCTGGTAGGAAGAGAGTGTAATATCCTAACATGGTAATCTCTCCTCTCAGGTCCCATGATCCATGCTGATGTGGGGGATAAGTTGAAGGTAGTTTTTAAGAACATGGCGTCCAGACCTTCCTCTATCCATGCCCACGGTGTCAAGACAGAGACCCCCGATGTCTACCACACCAAACCAGGTGCAGACAGCCAGAGAGATGGACAATCAATCCTGCCAACAATCCTGCTGTTATGACACGTCATCTGCCCACAAGCAACATCAAAGTAGTAACCTAGTAGTAAACTAGTACATTATTTTCTCTGTAACATTTGTACATGCCATCTACTTTGTCAAATATAAGCCTACTAGTAGCATCTGAGGTGAACCTGAGCACAGTAATAGATACAATACTCACTAACTGGTCACTTACAGGTGTAACGACACTTAAAACAATAGAATTACTCTTCAAGAAAGCCATAAAAGTTCTTGATTAAAAAAAAAAAAAAACACTCTCATTTCATCATTGTAACATTCTGGAAAAATATACTTTATTGAGCTTTGAGAATTTCAAAAATTTCAAATATGCTTGTTTTATGTATAAGGCTTTGCATGGGCTTGCCCCACCTCCTTTAAATGAATTCATTAAACAGAGGGCTGACAGTGGCATTGGCACCAGGGCCACCACTAGAGGGGGCTGTGAGGTGCCACATAGGCGCACCACATTTGGACAAACTGTGCTGTCAGTAAAGGGAAGTAAATATAAATATTGGAATGGCCTATCACTTGCGATAAGGGAGTGCCCTACATATCCCACGAGCCATCTCAAACAATGGCTCAAGGCAGACCAGAACTGTGATCACTTTTAACCTGACATGTTGTACCATGTATTTTGTCTTTTTCTACTTGTGTATTTGTATTTGTATATTGTCACTTGTAATGTTCCTGTTTTTGTGGACTACGGATGTAAATTAGCATTTTTGCTAACTCCGGCATGTTTACATCTTGTATTTTCATACTGATGTTTATGAACGTGCTCTGTCCCTATCAAATAAACAAATAAATAAATAAAGTAACTTGAGTTTTCTGAATATAAAGTGGGACTCGAAATTCTGAAAGCTACATCTGTGCCTTTACCAGGTGAGGCCATACATCCATGGGTGACACCCACACCTACTAATGGTCTGTTACCAGGACAACTGGACCAACCGCAGAGCAAGAGGCTGGGGCGTACTTCTTATACTGTTGATGTTAACAAGGTAGGCTAACCCACACAAACACACCACACAGACACTCACACACTGACATGTTGTTGTCCCGCCCCCCAGGACCTGTACAGTGGTCTGATTGGTCCGTTGGTGATCTAGTGAGGTAGCTGGGCCAGGTGAGTATTTCTCCATTACCTAGCTGTAATCCTAGCTCCAACTAGGAGGATGATGATGATGATGTGTTCTAGGTGCTAATGTGTGTGTGTGTCTGTGTCTGTTCAACAGGAAAGAGGAGAGGAATCTTTGGCTGAACGGTAGAGGGGAATGGATCAGCGTCTGTAAAGAAGGATGATGATGAATGTGAAGTGTAAAAAAAAAGGATTTGTATAGTGTCCATTCAAATTTGAAGATATGCATATTATCATATTAACATATGGCATTGTACGTACCTAAAAATGTGCAGATGTGCCATCACGCCAATCACCATGTAATATATATAGATGGAGGATAGATGTAGTGGTTAGATAATCCATTACTTGCAGGCAAGTTACAATAAACAAAAATCACCAATCTTTACAGAAAATCATTAATTTATTCTTTTCCCTCCTATCATACAAGTTTGATACAACTTAGTATGATGTACAGGCCGACTGGATTTATATCATAAAGATTTATCATCTTAAAAAAGTGGGTAAACTCTTCCTGAAATAAAAAGTTTGGAAAACTGACTTCAGGTGGGTTTATCCTCCCCTATAGAAATGAGTCCCGAGTAGCGGGACTCATTTCCCGCTACTCGACCCGCTACTCGACAAAAATGTCCCCTCCCTAAAACTGCCATAAAAATACTATATATTAATATTACTTTCCACTTTCACTGAGTTAAATTTTTTAACCAACCTCAGTCCTGATTATCTCTACCAAATATTCATTCATTTCCAGAATTTGAACCCTTTAAATGCCAGTTTTTGTGATGATACCACTAATTTTTATAAAAGAAAAAATATAATTAAAACTGCAAGCAGTGATGAGCGGGCCCTCGCGTCTGTGTGCAAGTCGGGGTGTGCCGCAGTCGGGGTGTGCTGCAGCCGCGGCGTCGTTACCGGACACCGACCGGTCGACGTGGCCCACACCTTGAAAATTCCATGTAAATCATGTGGTGATTGTCACACAAGGCTTACTTCCTGTTGCCAGTAGGTGGCGCAATGCCTATGACTCCCAATTGGCCTGTAGATGTCCTCAGGCCTGGACTCTTGTCCAGCATGTGAAATCTGGTGCAGATCGGACAATGTACACTCAAGTTCACACAACTTCCTGTTGCCAGTAGCTGGCGCTATGACTATAACCGAATATGGCCATGTAGATGTGTTCAGGCCGGGACTCTCATCCAACATGTGAAGTTTGGGCCAGATTTGACCATGTACAGTCACATTACAACCCACTTCCTGTTTCGTGTCGCCAGTAGGTGGCGCAATGACAATTACTCCTAATTGGCCTGTAGATGTCCTCAGGCCTGGACTCTTGTCCAGCATGTGAAATCTGGTGCAGATCGGACAGTGTAAACTCAAGTTAACACCGCTTCCTGTTTCTTGGCGAAACATCGAAATTCCCCGTTCCGCCATGGCAACGCCGTTCAACGAAAGCTCCCGATCTTCGCAACTAAGCGTCATCAAGGTGCTACGGCTTTTCCGACCACATTTGAGGTGGATCTGGTCAACCCGCTACGAGAAGCACAGCAAAGTTTAAAACATGTCATTTCCTGTTGCCAGTAGGTGGCGCTATGACTATAACTGAATATCGGCCTGTAGATGTGTTCAGGCCTGGACCATTATCAAACCTGTGAAGTTTGGGCCAGATTTGACCATGTACAGTCGCGTAACAACCCACTTCCTGTTTCGTGTCACCAGTAGGTGGCGCAATGCCTATGACTCCTAATTGGCTTGTAGATGTCCTCAGGCCTGGACTCTGGACCAGCATGTGAAATCTGGTGCAGATCGGACAATGTAAACTCAAGTTAACGCAGCTTCCTGTTTCATGGCGAAACATCGCGGCAAAACGGCTCGATAGCGCCCCCTACAAAATTTCAACGGAGTATCCCTCGCCGTACGTTTGTCCTAGACTTACGAAACTTGGTAGGCACGTGTATCATGTCCAGACTTTAAAAAAAAAGTCTAGTGGTACCATGCGCCTAAAACCAACAGGAAGTCGGCCATTTTGAATTGATTGTGACATTTTTGGCGTTTTTGGCCATTTGCAGGGGTCGGACTTTAACGAACTCCTCCTAGGCGGTTCATCGGATCCACGTCAAACTTGGTCAACATGTACAAAAGACCTCGACGATGAAAAGTTGTGCGAAGTGTGAGTTTTCGTCACACGGCGTGGGCGTGGTGTCAAATTTCCATGTTTCGCCACGAAACAGGAAGTGGCTTGTAACTGGCCTGTACATGGTCAAATCTGGCCCAAACTTCACACGTTGGATGAGAGTCCCGGCCTGAACACATCTACATGCCAATATTCCGTTATAGTCATAGCGCCACCTACTGGCGACAGGAAATGCCATGTTTTATACTGTGGTGTACTGCTCCTAGCGGGTTGACCACAGAAAAGCCGTAGGACCTTGATGACGCTTACTTGTGAACATCGGGAGTTTTCGT
The DNA here is from genome assembly GCF_046629955.1 of Centroberyx affinis. NCBI lineage: Eukaryota > Metazoa > Chordata > Actinopteri > Beryciformes > Berycidae > Centroberyx > Centroberyx affinis. The sequence goes on along the minus strand of NW_027283561.1, from coordinate 28,421 downwards.
CGAACGGCGTTGCCATGGCGGAACGGCGAATTTCGATGTTTCGCCATGAAACAGGAAGCTGCGTTAACTTGAGTTTACATTGTCCGATCTGCACCAGATTTCACATGCTGGTCCAGAGTCCAGGCCTGAGGACATCTACAGGCCAGTTAGGAGTCATAGGCATTGCGCCACCTACTGGTGACACGAAACAGGAAGTGGGTTGTAACGTGACTGTGCATGGTCAAATCTGGCCCAAACTTCACACGTTTGACTAGAGTCCAGGCCTGAACACATCTACATGCTGATATTCGGTTATAGTCATAGCGCCACCCACTGGCAACAGGAAATTACATGTTTTAAACTTTGATGTGCTTCTCCCAGCGGGTTGGCCAGATCCACCTCAAATGTGGTCAGAAAAGCCGTAGGACCATGATGACGCTTAGTTGCGAAGATCGGGAGCTTTCATCGAACGGCGTTGCCCTGGCGGCATGGCGAATTTCGATGTTTCGCCATGAAACAGGAAGCTGCGTTAACTTGAGCGTACATTGTCTGATCTGCACCAAATTTCACATGCTGGACAAGAGTCCAGGCCTGAGGACATCTACAGGCCAATTGGGAGTCATAGGCATTGCGCCACCTACTGGCAACACAAAACAGGAAGTGGGTTGTAACGCAACTGTACATGGTCAAATCTGGCCCAAACTTCACAGGTTTGATAACGGTCCAGGCCTGAACACATCTACAGGCCGATATTCAGTTATAGTCATAGCGCCACCTACTGGCAACAGGAAGTTGTGTGAACTTGTGTACATTGTCCGATCTGCACCAGATTTCACATGCTGGACCACAGTCCAGGCCTGAGGACATCTACAGGCCAATTAGGAGTCATAGGCATTGCGCCACCTACTGGCGACAGGAAGTAAGCCTTTCGTGACAATCATCATTGGATTTAAATGGAATTTTCATGGTGTGGGCCACGTCGACCGGTCGGTGTCCGGTAACGACACCGCGGCTGCTACACACCCCGGCTGCAGCACACCCCGACTTGCACACAGCTGCGAGGGCCCACTCATCACTGCTTGTTATGCATTATTATTTTTTGTGCAGTATTACATTAAAGTAAAGAATCTCACCTGTTAACTTACAGTCCATGTGAAATGTCCATTATTGCTTTTTTTTTTATTACTCCTATTACCCTTCAATGTTTTTACCTTCTAATAGCCTATTGCCTTATTTTGCACTGGAAATAAAGCAAAAATACAAGATCACTTTGAACAAGAACAAGATTTATTTTTCAAAATTCAAGAACATTGAACATATCAAGAAATTCAGAACAGAAATACTAGTATGTGTGAGAGCGAGCGAGCGAGAGAGACAAAGACAATTAAACAAACATGAATTGTTCTTATATACAGTAGACCTATGACACACACACACAAACACGTGCAAACAAACACAAAACATATTTACTATTTTCTGCCATACATACTGAATTGAATTGAAAAATTGAGAGAGAGAGACAGACATACACAGATATCCAGCAGATGACTCCCTTCACCTTCAATATTGTGAGATTCTTAAAAGATATAAGAATACCATAAGACAGAAAAAACTACAAAACACCAGTAAACAGTTACATTTGATTACACAAACTATAAAAAACAGTAAAAGATTATCAGAACTTAGATCTCCCAATAACATTACAGGAGTTGACAACAAAAATAAAGGCACTTAAGTGCAGAAAAGCATGTGGCCCTGATGGCATTTCAAACGAAATGCTGAAATACAGCTCTGAAAAATGCCATGTAGCCATCCTGAAACTGTTTAATTTGATCCTTACTGTTGGCTGTTATCCTGAGACTTGGAATAGAGGAATCATTACTCCTATATAAAAAAAATGGAGATACATTTGAGCCCCAAAATTACAGAGGAATCTGTGTAAGTAGTAACTTGGGAAAAGTTTTTTTGCAGTGTAATCAACTCAAGAACAGTCAATTTCTTAAATGAACACAGTATAATCCACAAAGGTCAAATTGAGTTTATGCCAAATTGTTCAACCACAGACCACCTACACACTCTTACAACTTTAACTGACACTCATGTTAACCAAAACAAATCCAAAATCTACTCCTGTTTTATCGACTTCCAGAAAGCATTTGATCCTTTGGCACGAGGGACTATTATACAAACTAATTCAAAGTGGCATAGGGGACAAATGATTGTATGATTGTATAAAATCAATGTATGAAAATAATGAATGTGCAATAAAAATTGGGCACCAGAGAACAAAGTACTTCCCACAGAGACGTGGAGTGAGACAAGGGTGCAGCCTCAGTCCCACTTTGTTCAATATCTATATAAATGAACTCGCCCACAAAACAGAACAGTCCACTGCTCCTGGCCCCACTCTACTGGACAAGGAGGTCAAACTTCTCCTCTTTGCCGATGACCTGGTCCTCCTGTCAAGGACTCAAGAAGGACTGCAGGAGAGCCTGGACATCCTGCAGAAGTTCAGTCAGACCTGGGCTTTAACAGTGAACCTGAAGAAAACTAGGGTGATGATATTCCAGAGAAGGTCTGGGTCTCGGGAAGACACTTTCAAACTTGGGGAAGAGACACTAAGAACTATAATTACTTGGGTATTAACATCAGTGCAACCGGTAATTTAAGAAAAGCTGTGAATGAACTGAAAGAGAAAGCAAGAAGGGCATTCTATGCAATCAAAAGAAAAAACCCAAATTGACATACCAATTCGGACCTGGATAAAAAATTTCAACTCAATTATAGAACCAATTGCATTATACAGTAGCGAAATCTGGGGACCACGAACAAAACAGGACTTCCAAAATTGGGACAAACATCCAATTGAAACATTGCATGCAGAACTCTGTAAATCCATCCTTCGAGTACAAAGAAATGCCCCCAATAATGCATGCAGGGCAGAATTAGGCCAATACCCACTATTTCTAAATTTACAAAAATGAGCAATCAAATTCTGCATCCATTTGAAAACCAGCAACCCCCACTCCTACCACTGTAAAGCCCTTCAGTGCCAGGAGCTGAGCGGTGGGAGGAGTCCGCTCTGCTCTAACAAAATTAGAAACATATTCGGCCCTAAACAGACAATACACATTGGCAGATTACCTGACCAGTGTGACTGATCCTAAACTGAGGAAAACCTTGACCAGATACAGACTCAGTGAACACAGCCTGGCTGTAGAAACAGCCCGACACCGGCAGACCTGGCAACCCCTTGCCTTGCCTTGCCTCGCTTCTGCAGACCGGAGACTTTGAGAGGGCGGGGTAACTGTCAATCATTTTTTAATTTGGCCAATCAGAGGCTTACAATCTTCTGTCAATCAAAAACGAATTTTCAACAATACATTCACACTCATTTCAACTGAAATTGAATTGAGAAAGAGAGTGTGTGTGTGTGTGCCTGTGTGAGAGAGAGAGAGTTCACTTCAGTTCATGTGCAGCAGGAGCTGCAGTATGTGGATGAGTGGTCTTTGCAGGTATGTTTGCCACACTTGGTGCAGGTGGTGGCAATCTTCTTTTTTTTGCCACTGCAGAACTCGCACCACCTCCTCCTTTTACTGGGGCTGCTGTCTGAGTCCCCTGAGTACGGTGGCCCTGAGGGTCAAAACACAACGACATTTCACAAAACACAATGGCCCTCATTTATCAATCTAACGTAGAAACCAGCGCAGATCCGAGCGCAGAAATCATCTTACGACAGGGTTCACATATGATTCATGAAACGTTCGTATCTCGCCAATCACAGCGTAAGAATGATCGGGCGTTGATAAATGTGGAGGCTGAAAACAATCGTCATTTAAATATCACGCCCCTAAATATTCTCGGTTTAGAGGCCTCGCCCCCAGAGTTTACGACATGGAGAGGCGTAATACGTCCAAGAAGAGAAACTTCTCCGACCTCGAAATAGAAACTCTAACGTCCCAAGTCCAATTGACCCAATTAGTTCTATTTGGCAGCCTGAAAAGTCATCAAAGGAAGTCGGAAAAATGCAGTATGGAAAGAAATCACTGCTGTGGTCAACGGCGATCAACAATCGAACTCCAGCTGAGGTTTGAATATTTAATTTATACATCCGTGATATTTATAGCCTATATATATAATAGTAGCCTAATATAAAGCTTGTATCACAATTCTTTACATTTAGGTGAAGAAAAAAGGGTCAGACCTCAAACAAGTAGGCTCTCAAAATCTCAAAATGAAAGAGAAATGAATCTTAATTAATCACCAGAAAACTGTTAACACCGTTAATTGCAAACAATATGAAAATACCTATTTATGTTAGGGATAGGCTGTATGACACATAGTCGATGTAGGCCTTTACAAAATAGAATATTTTGCCATAGGCTACATATTTTTAAGTGATGAATATGTGGCTGCATATGCTTAGATGCCAGTCAGAATATATGGTCTAATAACAATTCTCCGACTCAGCCAGATTTACTCTGCTGCACCACAAGTCCACGCTGACTCCAAAACTTGCGTACACGAGTTGAGACTTGACGTGAGATTTGATCGTAGCCTCCGCTCACGTCTAAATTGATAAATGCCGAGCTTTGCGTGGAAATGACCGTACGCCCAGTTTTCTTCGTACGTTCGTTTCATAAATGAGGGCCAATGACATTTCAGAAAACACAACAACATTTCAGAAAACACGACATTTCACAAAACACGACATTTCACAAAACACGACATTTCACAAAACAACGACATTTCTCAAAACGACGACATTTCACAAAACCCAACAACATTTCAGAAAACACAACATTTCAGAAAACACAACATTTCAGAAAACACGATGACATTTCAGAAAACACAACGACATTTCAGATTACGGAAAAAGTGGGACAACACTTCTTGTTTGTGATTGGACAGAACCCAAGTCCCTGGCGACAGTTCAATGTCATTTCCTGTTTCTATTGTGTACTACTGTCAGCAGTATCCATGCACGAATTTTAAACTGAGTTTGAAAGGATGGAAGAGGAGATTGAAATCATAAGGGAATATTTAACAAAGGACATTCATATGATGTAATTCTCGATATGCTTTCAACATATCATGACATTAAAATGTCCCGTGGAACCCTGAAAGCGCGCTTGAAAGAATTAGAACTGAGGAGACGGGGCGGCTACTCTTCAACAAGTGACATCAGAAGGGCCATCTGATCAGCTGCGCGAACCTGGACAGATGTTTGGATACAGAACTATGTGGTTGACTTTAAAGCAGAAACATGGCCTCTGTGTTAAAAGGGAGACGGTAATGCGAATGCTTCGTGAACTGAACCCACGCGGAACCTTGTTGCGGACACGTTGTAGGTTTATTAGACGCACGTACTATTCTATGGGTCCGAATTACTTGTGGCATGTAGACGGGTATGACAAATTAAAACCGTTTGGCATTGCGATATCTGGCTGTATAGACGGGTTCTCCTGCAGAATCATGTGGCTCAAATGTGGACCAACAAACAACAACCCTGAAGTAATAAAAAAACAATTTTATTAACTGTATTAGAAGTGTTGGCATTATTCCCATGAGACTGCGCACAGACTGTGGAACAGAGAATGGAACAATAGCCGCCATCCAGTGCACTCTTCGCCATCTTGGCAAGATCATCATCATGGCGAGAGATGGCGAAGAGTGTTTAATGTCATGATATGTTGAAAGCATATCGAGAATTACATCATATGAATGTCTTTTGTTAAAATATTCCCTTATGATTTCAATCTCCTCTTCCATCCTTTCAAACTCAGTTTAAAATTTGTGCAAGGACACTGCTGAGAGTAGTACACAATAGAAACAGGAAATGACATTGAACTGTCGCCAGGGACTTGGGTTCTGTCCAATCACAAACAAGAAGTGTTGTCCCACCTTTTCTGTAATCTGAAATGTCGTTGTGTTTTGTGAAATGTCGTTGTGTTTTGTGAAATATTGTTGTGTTTTGTGAAATGTTGTTGTGTTTTCTGAAATGTTGTTGTGTTTTGTGAAATGTCATTGTGTTTTCTGAAATGTTGTTGTGTTTTGACCCTCAGGGCCACCGTACCTGACTCCCGCATATCCGCCACCATGGCGGCGGCGCCTGGTGTGCGGGGGAGGCGCTCTCTCCGAAGCATTTGCGGGGACACCAGCATTTTCCCCAGCTCCTCCATGAACAGCCTCCGTTTAAAGGTCTTGGCCTGGTTCCAGGAGGGATCCACGGCCGTCCACAGCACAAATGCATTGTAGGCAGAGACGTCCAGCATGTTGTAGAAGAGAACCAGTGGCCACCGACAGGTCCTTCTCCTACAGCTGTAGGTGCCGACAACCTGCAAAAGAAAAAAAAAAAGACCAAAGAAAATATGAGTGAATACAAATATTCTTCCTCATCATACACAAATATATCATTCATTCTTTATATAAATGCAAGGAATACTGAATAATAAAAGCACTAAATGGGGCTTATTGACTTCCGGCGTAGCGTTGAAGCAGATGGCTGCTTGAAAGAACCTCTCCCAACCGGTCGGTTTTAATCCCCTGGAAAGAATACGTAAGGAATAAAAACTGTACTGAAAATTAACATGGAAGGGGAAAAGCAAAAAAAAAAGATTAAAAGCAAAACAGGCTCCCAACGCGAAAAAGGAGAAACAGCCAAAGACATCGATGGCGTTGAAGAGGGTCATGAGAACAATGGTGAGATGGGGAAGGCTAACGAAGTGGTAGCTAACGAAGTGGTAGCTAACTCAGGTATGCGGGCCATCCACAATGAGATCCGGGCGCTCAGATTGGATTTCAAAAGCGATATGGGTGACTCTCTTTTCGCGATGACATGAGGAAGGAGCTGAACGAGTTTAGGGAAGAAATTAACCAGAAACTTAAAGAATCTACAGGCAAACCACCAAAGTCAAGAGAATCAAGAGGCTCTGCAAGCAAAGTTAACCAATTTAGAAGCACGCTCACGACGGAACAACCTCCGTGTAAACGCCGTGCTGGAGGGATCAGAGGGAAGCAACCTACCGGGAGTTTGTAACGAGGCTTATAAAGTCAGAGCTTGGCCCGCCGCTAGCAGACGTGGACCTCGGAATACAGCGCTGCACTCGCTCCAAAGCCTCCCCGCGATGCACCGCCCAGATCACTGGTGCCTTACTTCCTTGAGTTCAGAGTGAAAGAACAAGTGCTGCACACAGCGTGGAAAAAGAAAGAAGCCCGCTACGAAGGGAAGAGGATTTATTCCGATCGAGATTACCCTCCCCGAGACACCGAAGAAAAGAAAGGCATACGTGGGGATACTGAAGGACCTCAAAGCCAAGGGGATCCGGTTCCAAACGCCACATCCAGCCAAATTGAAGGTGTTCTTCCACAGCGGTACTCAAATCTACGAGTGCGCGGCAGATGCAGCTAAAGATCTGAAGAAGAAGAAAGGATTCTCCTTAGAAAATGTCAAGGAGCCTGACTCTATAGAGCCAAAGCAGCGGAGACTAGCAACGTGGGAGAAGGCAGGTCCAGATCGGTGCCGACAAGCAGTGGACCGAGAGCGGATACGGGAGAGGCTACGGAGCTTTCCCCCCGGGACCGTCCGGTACTGACGAGTGAAACGTCGGAGGGTAAACATCTCTAACGCGATCGTGGGGTAAGTGGCTGGAGCCTTGCACCTCCACGACAGGTCAACCCAATGACTGATAATGTAAATGGCGATGCGGATCCTGAGGTTATATTAGACCGTTGAATACCCGAGAGAGTATTTTCTTTCGCACTGACGGGAGGCCCTCGACTGACGCGAGGATTTCCTCTCAATTTGAGGTTTTATTTTAACTTCGGACTTGGAAGTCTTTTGTTGTTTTCTTACTTTGTACTCATTTTATTACAGTTGTTCATATACAATGTTTACTGTGTTTACTAGGAGGTCATAGGTAATGTTACACAAGTGCACACGATTTGAAACGAACATATGCACCGTCAGGAATATAAGATAGTTACACTTAACGTCAATGGGTTACATAGTCCGATTAAAAGGAGTAAAGTCATCGCAAAAATGAAAAAGAAAGGAAGCAGGGAATTTACTGGCAGGAGACCCACCTTTCTCCACCAGAACATGAGAAATTGAAAGGACTTGGATTCCAAAATACTTATTTTCATCTCATAAATCTGGACACAGGAGGGGGGTGGCTATCCTGATTCCTAATGCAGTAAATTTTGAATTTATGTCTTAAGTCAAAGATAAAGAGGGGAGATATATCTTAGTTAGGGGCAAATTAGATAATAAAGAAGTAACATTGCTTAATATGTATGCTCCCCCAGGGAGCAAAAAATCATTTTTTAAGAAAATACTTGATTTAATAGCCACGGAATCATTTGGAACCCTTATATGTGGTGGTGATCTAAATGTCCAAATTCAACCTAAACTGGATACAACTAACCCATCCAAAAAGAAAAATCTAAATGGCACAATGGTCCAACGGATGCTGCGGAATTTTTTTTTACCTATTACTCCCCATGCCATTCTATGTACTCAAGAATTGATTATTTATTTATGTATAATTCAGACAGACACAGAATCAAAGACTGTAATACAGGGATTAGAATGGAAGTACGGAAGTATACAAGCCTCTAAGAATCACTCTACAAAATACATTAAACAAAAATGGGAGAAAGAGTCAGACGCGCAAATAACAGAGGAAGACTGGACAGAGATATGTGAGACACAGGTGACTACTGCAAACTCTAGCTCCTGGAGGGAGATTGGATTGAAGAATCTAGTGCGATTCTTTATCACTCCTAAATTAACAGCACTGCAAACAGGCACACAGAGCCGGGGCTTTTGTTGGAGGCAATGTGGAACCTCAATGGCTGACCATTTCCATATTTTTTGGGCGTGCCCGAAAATACAACCATATTGGCAAGAGGTGGCAGCTGAGATCGATAAGATAATGGGAGTGGAGTTAGACTACTCATTCATTACACTATACCTAGGAAAAATACCAGAAACTGTTCTACACAAGGATAAATACTTCTTAAAGATATTTTTGGGAGTAGGAAAGCCATAACTCGTAAATGGTTACAGGTTGATCCTCCGACAGGGGACCAATGGCTGGGGATTATAAATGAAATATACTGTATGGAAACACTCACATTTATTTTATGGCTTAAATTAGAAAAATGTATCGAGTACTGGGAAAAATAGATTATGTATATACACCATTGAGAAAAATGTGATATTGTATATCAAGATGTATGTAGAAAAATGTACTGTGATCTGACATTGTAACACCCATGATGACCTCCTGTTCTTTGTTTAAAAAAAAAAAAAAAAAAAAAAAGGTGAAAAAAAACCCACCGAGTAGAGCGTGCACCATAAGGCTCAGTCCTTCCCGCAGTGACCCGGATTCGAATCTGGATTTTCGAATTCGAATCATTTGCTGCATATCCTCCCGCTCTCTCTCCCATACCTTCCTGTCTCTCTCTCACTATCTCTCTGTCAATAAAGCAATAAATCTTAAAAAAAAAAAGAAAAGCGCTAAATATATCTCAGACACACACATAAATTCAGTAAGAACTAGAAGGGCACTCGGAGAGCGCACTCCTTGGCTGAGGTAATAAATAAGTGTGTGTGTATTTGGGCACATTCCAAGTCTCTTCGATTGCATCCACGTTTCCCTCACTTGCGTCTTTTCCTTGTGTCTTAGTCTTAGCAATTCAGCAGCTGAATGTAGGCTAATTAGGTGTGTTCACAAACTATCAGCTGTAACTCGATAAGTTAATTAAGAAGGTACCAGGCCTATAGAAGTGTCAGATAATGCTAGACCAAATTTGCCACATGCTCCAGCAAGAACAGGAGCATTCAAGACTGCAAAACTGTAGCGTTATGTGGCTAAAACGATTGTTAGACCCAGGATTTCAAGAACACAGATTCGACACGGTTTTCCACAACTTCAACATTTATTTTTTTTACTTGTAACATGAAATACATACATATTGTTTTCCACAACTTAAAAACGTAATTTTCTTTGTCAGACGTATGACTATAACATAAAATACGTGAATACTGTTTAACACAACTTACAAACTTGTTTTATAACATAAAATAAATAAATACAAATGATTGGTTCCTAACCAATTCTTCGAACAAATCCAAATATCTTTTTGTGTTGGCTTGCAAAGCCTGGAATCGTTCTTCCTCCTTTTCTGCCCCCACCCGTCTGTCCCCGTTGGTGGATTTTTGAGCTCCTGGAAGACATCAAACAGGGGATTTATCAGTGAGATGTAGACACACTGAAACCACTAGAATGTGATGCATTATGTAAAACAACAACCATCACAAATGCTTTATATGGAAGTGAACTGAGCTCATAATAAATACAAAATCTCACCTTATATTTCCTCTTTATATTGTCCCATTTTTTTGAAGACTTGTGTGGAGGCAAGTCGTCCCTCCATGCCCATCATCCTTATGATTTCCCTGTGAAGTACAAAACATGTAAAATTATTGCATCCCTGGTATGATCCCAGACACAAGACAGTTATGTTCAATATTAGTAAAAGGGCATCTCTCGTTAATAACTGTAATATTACAATGAAGTGGCAATGCCAGAACATATTCAACTGTGGAACTTTATTATTCAAAGTCATTGGCCCTCATTTACCAAACGAACGTACGACAGAAAACTGGGCGTACGGTCATTTCCACGCAAAGCTCGGCATTTATCAATTTGGACGTGAGCGGAGGCTACGATCAAATCTCACGTCAAGTCTCAACTCGTGTACGCAAGTTTTGGAGTCAGCGTGGACTTGCGGTGCAGCAGAGTAAATCTGGCTGAGTCAGAGAACTGTTAGGATTAGACCATATAGTATTCTGACTGGCATCTAAGCATATGCAGCCACATATTCATCACTTAAAAATATGTAGCCTATGGCAAAATATTCTATTTTGTAAAGGCCTACATCGACTATGTGTCATATAGCCCATCCCTAACAATAATAGGTATTTTCAAATTGTTTGCAATTAACGGTGTTAACAGTTTTCTGGTGTAAGATTCATTTCTCTTTCATTTTGAGATAGCCTACTTGTTTGAGGTCTGACCATTTTTTCTTCACCTAAATGTAAAGAATTGCGATACAAGCTATTATACTAGGCTACTATTATATATATATAGGCTATACATATCACGGATGTATAAATTAAATATTCAAACCTCAGCTGGAGTTCGATTGTTGATCGCTGTTGACCGCAGCAGTGATTTCTTTCCATACTGCATTTTTCCGATTTCCTTTGATGACTTTTCAGGCTGCCAAATAGAACTAATTGGGTCAATTGGACTTTAGACGTTAGAGTTTCTATTTCGAGGTCGGAGAAGTTTCTCTTCTTGGACGTATTACGCCTCTCCATGTCGTAAACTCTGGGGGCGAGGCCTCTAAACCGAGAATATTTAGGGGCGTGATATTTAAATGACGATTGTTTTCAGCCTCCACATTTATCAACGCCCGATCATTCTTACGCTGTGATCGGCGAGATACGAACGTTTCATGAATCACACGTGAACCCTGTCGTAAGATGATTTCTGCTCTCGGATCTGCGCTGGTTTCTACGTTAGATTGATAAATGAGGGCCAATATGTTATTAGCAAGGTTTATTCTCACATATGGCATTTGACTCATGAGAGTCTCACATGCAAAGTGAGAGGAAGAGCCTAAGTGTGATCACTTACAATAAGCGAGATACATAATTACAGCAAACTATTTAAATATTTAGTATGCACGTGGATAATGGTGATAGCGCGATGTTGCATTGATTATCACACAGTGCAGGTGCTTGTGCTGGTGAGCAAAATAGCATTGAGAAAACAGACGTGAAACAGTGAACTCACCCCCAGGCCTTCTTGGCTGTATGCCTCTTCCCCGTGAAGAGGTGGTCATTTTCTGACCTGTATTTAATTCATTTGGCTGTGTCTTCTTCTGTCCCTGTTAAATGAGATATATTTCAGACCTGTCAGTAAAGGGCAACCTACAAGCAGAGGTGGTAGAAGTACACAGATTCCCTACTCAAGTAAAAGTGCAAATACTCATTTAAAAATATACTCTGGTAGAAGTTGAAGTACCGTTTCAAATCCTTTACTCAAGTCAACGTATAAAAGTACGTGGACTTAAATTGACTTAAAGTATAAAAGTAAAAGTCGTTCTCTAAAAAAGTCATTTCTAATGTTCTGAACTGGTTTTCTGTTGAGCGTTCCTCTGAATCCCAGATGAGAAAGAGTCTGCAGCTCAGATCAGGAACCTGAACCCCAGCAGCTGAATTCACTAACGTTAATTCTCTCTCTCTCTTGTTGCTACTCTCTTCTTCGTGTTGCTTCTCTCTCTCTCCCTTTCCCTAATTTTTGGTGTCGCTTTGCTGAACAAGCAGCCGATCACATCTGGCTCTTGATCAGCTGCTTCCAGGATGGAAGCCGTCTGATGCTGAAAATACATTATATTATATATAATATATATATATATATTTTTGATTTCCCGAGAGTAACGAGTCTGTTTTGAAAATGTAGTGAGTAGAAAGTACAGATTTTTCTTTTGAAATGTAGTGAGTAAAAGTAAAAAGTCTTCAGTGAAAGAAAAACTTGAGTACAGATACTACAGTACAGATACTTGAAAATCCTACTTAAGTACAGTAATGAAGTATTTTCACTTTGTTACATCCCACCTCTGCCTACAAGCCATGACACATTATTTCAATCAGAACAATTAATGACAGGCAAATGTATGGTTTATATGTGACAGTTTGCTTCTTGAAATGAGCAGCTGATGTGGCAGCCACGTGAATGCTTGTCATTTTGTTACCGTCGTAACGTAATATTTTCTAACAGGTCTGATAAATAAGGCAATGCTGTACAACAGACATTACACAGGTTAGGAGGGTGCTGTTAGTGAGATTTATGACATAACAAAACGGGTTGTGGATGAAATAAACGTAACTCCATGTTCTTGGATTAACGTTCTATATCAAAAAGCATAAAATAACGGGCACTTACACTTGTACTGTTTCTCTGCCGTCTCGTTCAAATGTGCCAGGTGTAGGGGGCGGAGTCACTGACATCATGGCGTTCAGCTGAACGTCTTCCGGGATTGTTGCTCTTGTGTATCCTCCCTCCTCGCTCATAGCTCCTCACAGATCCCTCCTCACACACAATTTTTCTCCAAATAGATACTTTATATGGAACAACAGGGATGTGTGTTACAAAAAGAAAACTCTGTTTTTTGACAATTGGTTCAGGAATGGTATTGTACCGGTGAGTCAACTATTCAATAAGGAGGGAAAGCTTTTCGGTTACCAAGAATTTCTTCCTGCTTCCTATAAAAATAAAAAATCTGCACCTTATTCCAAACTGAATGTGTCTCTGTCCCATATGTAATTGCAACCTGGACTGAGCTTGTTCAGGACATGTGTTGGGAAAAGATATGGTCTCTTCCTAATAGATATCTCCTGGTTAACAAAGTGAAAGACATTTATTTTAAGATCATTCATCGCTGTTATCCTGTCAAGTCATTTTTGGTGAGATTCAAGAAGGATTTTGATGTAACCTGCACCCAGAGACTGTCTTCCATTTGTTTTGGTCTTGTGATCACACTTGGAGTCTGTCGTTTTATACTGGACTCCATCTATGATGCTTTTGTACTTTGCTTGAAGGATGTATTGTTTGGTTTTACAAATTATAGGAAAGAATTAGAAAATGATTTTTTTTCTGTGTAATCTCATCATATTGCTGGCCAAGTTTTATATCCATGAATGTCCATCCATTTTTAGTACCTTTTAAAAAGGAAGCAGAGTCCTCCATTAGAACATTATCTACCTCAGTGGTTCTCAACCTTTTTCATATCACGAACCCTTAATCTAGTCCACATTAGAGCCACAGACCCCCATTTGATGAGATTTTGTCTCTCAGACCCAAATCTGAAAATATTTTTTTTGTTAGATAATGATTTTGTCCAGAAATCCATGACTATCTGTAGATAACAGTGAAACTATGATCAAAACAGTCATTATTCTACATTATTTTATTGTGTTAACTTCTTGTAAATGAAGTAATGCTGAAGTTTAACAATTCATCAGTTTGCTGGGGACCCCCTGGAACCCGCTCAAGGACCCCTGGTGGTCCCCCGGACCCCACGTTGAGAACCACTGATCTAATGCAATAGAAAAGCTGTGAAAACTTTGAAATTTGTGCTCCAAATTTAACATTAATATAATTTTTACTGCACCATGTTCATTTTGTATTTGTGTCAAGCTTTGTCTGTAACCCCTGACGTTGTATATTTGTATGTCTGTTATTCTTTGTTACTGTTCTGTTACTCCATTTATGCTTTTGGATAATTTTGTATAGGCTGATGCTGATAATAATAATAAAAAAGAAAAAGAAAAAAAACAATAAAAAAAAACAAACATTGGGATTGGGACAGCTTTGGGACGACCTTCAACATGGCGGACCAGAACGACTTCCGGTTCGAGCGAGATAGGAGCGAAATATAAAAAAAAAAAAAGAGGCTCGAGACTTGTAACGGCTCACATACCTTATCCAGGTTGTCGACGCCTCCTTTGCAGTGGTTGTAGTCCATAATTATCATCGGCTTCTGGTGCTCCTTGTGACTCAGGGCCGGCTCGCGGTGCTTGGTGCTCAGGAGCAGCACGTTCTTCCCCCGCCTCGGCACGTAGGACACCGCCGTGTGGGTCTTGGTGAAGGCGAACAGCGAGGACAGCGCGGCCCTCTGCCTCGTCTGCAGCAGCTGCGGGGGGAGCTCCGGCTTGCTCTTCCGTATCGTACCCACCAGGGCCACCTTCCTCTTCAGGAGCTCCTCCGCCAGCGCGTAGGTGGTGAAAAAGTTATCGCAGGTCACGGTGTTCCCCCGGAGCCCCGCCGTCATGTCCAGCACGACCCTCTTCCCCTGGTTCACCTCGGGACCGTCCGCGGCTTTCCCCGTGTAGATCTGCATCTTCCACGCGTACGATGTGTTGACGTCGCACGTGACCCAAATCTTTAGCCCGTATTTCGCCGGCTTGCTGGGCATGTACTGGCGGAATCGACAGTGGCCTCTGAACGGGACGAGCTGCTCGTCCACACAGACGTCCCGGCCCGGGTTGAATAGCAGGGGGAGGCGGGGCACCCACTTGTCCCAGACGGTCCGAAAGGCAGCCAGCTTGTCGTGCTTCTGACTCGCAGCTCGTGTCAGCTTGTCATCGAACCGCAGGCTGGCGTTTATGAGGCTGAATGAACGGTGGGACATGGTGGCCCGGAAGATGGCCCGTCCGGTGTGGTCGTCCCACAGGCTGCGGGTCGACTCGTTGCGTGACCGGTACACACCGGCCAGAATCAGCAGCCCGATGTACGCCTGCAGGTCGGTGGCGTCTATGTCTTTCCAGTCTGCGCTGGAACGCTTCCCCTGCAGGTTCGTCATGTCCAGAAGAATCTGGATGATCTCTTCCGTCACGAAGAGGTCGAAGCAGGACTTCACGGTGCTGATGCGCGCGGTGGCGTACCGCGTGGGTCCCGGGGTCACACCCGTGGCCGCCGGAATGTAGCGCAGCGTCTCGGCGTGAGTGGGAGACCAGACGATTTGCCCGTGCTTTGATCTCCATTCATCGGAAGGAGCCGCCGCCGCCGCCGCCTCCGTGTCCTCCCCGCTCTCGGAGGAGTCGTCGTCGTCGGAGGAGGACTCGGAGTCCACCGGAGGAATAAGCTTCCAGATTTCATCGTCGGTGTTGTCGCCCTCGGATTCGGAGAGTTCGGCTTCCGAGTCCGATCCAGGCCGCTGCTCGCTGTCAGCGGGCTGCCTGATTTTCTCCAAAGCTTGCTGCGCTGTGAAACGTCTCTTCATGTTGCCAGGTATAGAATGACCAACCCCCCACATATACCGCATGTATAGAGACAATGCGGAGCGTGTCATGTTTCGAAATCCACGCCCACCGTAGGGGGAAAACAATGTCCGAATCAGAATCAGCTTTATTGGCCAAGTATGAACACATACAAGGAATTTGACTCCGGTTTTTCATTGCTCTCAATGTACTTACACAGAATAAATATACAGCTAAAAACAAGGACAACAAGATGAACAGAGGTAAACCTAAACATTTAACTACTATGTACAAATATGCATATACAGTACTGTGCAAAAGTCTTAGGCATATGTCAAAGATATCCATAAAGCGAAGATGCTTTCAAAACTAATGAAATGAAACATTTCTGAATATCAAAAATGTACAATAAACAGCAGTCTACTGACACACTAATGCAGAAAACAAATAAACATCTAAGACTTATAAGAAATTTATATAAAAAATCTAGGGTGCCTAAGACTTTTGCACAGTACTGTATAAAAAAAGTATATATATATATATATATACAGCTCTGGAAAAAATTAAGAGACCACTGCAAAATTATCAGTTTCTCTGGTTTCACTATATATAGGTATGTGTTTGAGTAAAATGAACATTTGTGCTTTATTCTATAAACTACCTGACAACATTTCTCCCAAATTCCAAATAAAAAATATTGTCATTTAGAGCATTTATTTGCAGAAAATGACAACTCAAAATAACCAAAAAAAAAGATGCAGTGTTTTCAGACACTCGAATAATGCAAAGAAAACAAGTTCATATTCATTTTTAAACAACACAATACTAATGTTTGGGAGAAATGTTGTACATTATATACACAATCAGATATTGTACAGATGATGATGATGGGGGAGGAGGAGCAGGAGCAGGAGGGAATCCCTGGTCTGGGCCTTTCACTCCTGCTGTTTTTTTTTTTCGGGGGGGGGGGGGGGGGGGGGTAGTTATATACATGAAGTAGGTGTTACAGGTTTATTGCACAGGGATAGAAGACCGGTGAGTATTATAAACAATATTCCTACTAGCTTTCTGCATTAACATCACACACAGATTCTCAACGAGTAAAAGAACCAGAATGGCAAGTGTCAAAGGAAGCTTGTAGATGAATATGTTTTGCACTGCTTACTGATACATATTTAGTTGGTTAATCCAATCAGTTCAGTATCATTCATTGTGCATATGAAGGAAAAGGAGTGAGATGAAGCTTGGGAGATGTCTCAATAAAGGCATTTAGCAATATATGTTGATTGCAGTCAGAAATAATGCAATGGTGTTGATACATATCATGCACCCACCGATATTTAATAAGCTATTTTTTTTATTTCATTAGCATTTTGTATTGGCTTCAGCACTTGCTTCAGTGTTGTAAATCAGTGATTCTCAACCTTTTTCATATCAAGGACCCCTAATTTAGAACACGTTAGAGCCATGGACCCAGATTTGATAAGATTTTGTTTCTCTGACCCAAATTCAGAATATTTTTTATTGTTAGATACGATTTTGTCCAGAATTCCAAGACTGTACTGTAGGTAAAGAGATAACAGTGAAACTATGATCAAAATAATCATTCTTCTACTCATTCTCTAATTGTGTATATTGCTGAAGTTTAACACGTCATCAACTTGCTGGGGACCGCCTGGAACCCCCTCAAGGACCCCTGGTGGTCCCCGGACCCCACGTTGAGAACCACTGTTGTAAATAACTAGGAGCATCAGTTTTTCACAGAAAATATAAATGTATTGTCATGTGTTTTCTTTTATGCACTGACATAAATCAATAAATTTTGGCAAGGGTGTGTATTTTTTTTTTTTTATTTCAACCTCAGCTCCTATAATAAGTCTATAATACACTGTGTGAACAAAATAGTGTCTTTCAGCACCTTAGAGGACAAAAATGTCCCATTGAAACCCATTAAAACTGCATTTTTTGATCCCACTGCCATTACAGCATAAAATAATGCATTCTATTATATTAGGCTATCATTCTAGACTCCTGGCTTCAAAATTGTAGTTTTTACTATTTTCTACCAGATTGAGCCATTTTCTCATGTTTGGCTTATGGGGCAAATACATGCTATTTTCCTGGTTTTCACTAGGGGCATTATGGAGCACTGCAGGCCAATGAAAAAAAAAAAAATCCAACTAAAATGGTGTGTGTGTGTTGGTATGGATGTAAGAGTGTGGTGTGTATGTGTGTATTGAGAAATTAGTGTGTGTGTGTGTGTGTGTACGGGCAGCCAAAATACAGACACTCAAATCCTTATGGAAAAAAATGGATCAATGTAAACCCATAAAAACCCATAAAAACTATATTTTTTGATCCCATGGCCATTACAGCATAAAATCATGCAATCTATTTTATAAGGCTTTCAAACTGAAGCCCTGGCTTCAAAATTGTAGTTTTTACTATTTTCCAGCTGACTGAGCCATTTTCTCCTGTTTGCCCTGAGGAACAAATACATGCTATTTCCCTGGTCTGCACTAGGGGCTTTGCCAGCAGCATTTCATGCATTATCGAGTTTTGCAGGCCATTGTAGCAAATTTATTCATCCGAAAATGGTGTGTTTGTATTGATATGGATGTCCAAGGGTGGTGTCTGTGTGTGTATGGAGAAACTAGTGTGTGTGTGTGTGTGTGTGTGTGTGTGTGTGTGTGTGTGCAGCTACAGAGATAGAAATTATATTGTACTGCAGGTCACAATTCCCACCTCCCTGTCTCTCTCCCTCTCTCTCCCTCTCTCTCTCTCTCACTCACACACACGCACACACTTTCACCCATCCACCCACTCACACACACACATGCACGTGCAGGCCTTATATTATATATATTATATATATATATTATACCTCATACGTGCAGTACATTTCTGTATATGAATTACAGAAGGCTATTGAGCTTTGGAGCTTGACTTTGATATACCTAAGTTCAAAGCCCCTTGATAATTTGTCCTTATCATATGCACGCGCACACGCAGCTACACAGAGGCCCATACACACCCACACATGCACTCCTTCAAGTAATAAAAACATGGGCATCTTGCAGCGCCGCAAAGATGCAGCTGCCAAAGCTCAACAGCCTGTAACTCATATACAGAAGTGTCCTGCACGTAGAGGCGTCTGTCCGTCAGTGCTGACGATGGATTGCGCCTGAAGGGTCGTCAGTTTTTTGTTGCAGCGGCGATTGTGGCTGTGCAGCCCCACTCTGGAGCGGCAGTCTCTTCTGCAGTTGGCGCAGACGGATGGAGAGGGGCCCGGCACAGGGCCCGGGGGGGCTGCTGCTCACAGTTTCCTCTTCTGTCTCTTCTCCTGCAGTTAGGAGGTGCGCCTCTCCTCGGCACGGCGAGTTCCTGCAGCGACAGTCTGTCTCCAAACGCTGCCGTCATTTGCGGCTTCCTCCCGGTTGTCGGGTTCGATGCCTGCCTGCTTCATGTCGCGTTTGCAGACATCTTTGAAGCTTGGGCACGGGCGACCGGCAGACCAGGAGCCTGTCGACAGCTCACCGTACAGGACGGCTCCGGGGAGCCGACCGGGGTCCGTCCTGTGGACGTGGCCGAGCCAGCTGAGGCGGCGCTGACTCTGCATAGTAAACATGCTGATGGAGTGAGCAGCACGTTCCAGGACTTCTGTGTTGGGTACTTTCTCCTGCCATGTGATGCCCAGGATGCGGTGTAGGCATGGCAGGTGGAAGCTGTTTTTCTTGTCTGGTGTAAGGGTCCAGGCTTCACTGCCGTACAGCAGGGTGCTGATGACACAGGCTTGGTAGAGTTTTGTGAGGTATAACATATTATATTCTATTGAGTTTGAAGGCCTGCACGTGCATGTGCATGTGCGTGCATGTGTGGGTGAGTGGGTGGATGGGTGAAAGTGTGTGCATGTGTGTGTGTGACAGAGAGAGGGAGAGAGACAGGGAGGTGGGAATTGTGACCTGCAGTACAATATAATTTCTATCTCTGTAGCTGCACACACACACACACACACACACACACACACACACACACACACACACTAGTTTCTCCATACACACACAGACACCACCCTTGGACATCCATATCAATACAAACACACCATTTTCGGATGAATAAATTTGCTACAATGGCCTGCAAAACTCGATAATGCATGAAATGCTGCTGGCAAAGCCCCTAGTGCAGACCAGGGAAATAGCATGTATTTGTTCCTCAGGGCAAACAGGGGAAAATGGCTCAGTCAGCTGGAAAATAGTAAAAACTACAATTTTGAAGCCAGGGCTTCAGTTTGAAAGCCTTATAAAATATATTGCATGATTTTATGCTGTAATGGCCATGGGATCAAAAAATATCGTTTTTATGGGTTTTTATGGGTTTACATTGAGCCATTTTTTTCCATAAGGATTTGAGTGTCTGTATTTTGGCTACACGTACACACACACACACACACACAAATTTCTCCATACACACACACACCACTCTCTGACATCCATATCAACACACACACATCATTTTAGTTGCATATATTTGCTATATTGGCCTGCAGCGCTCCATAATGCCAGTGGAAAGCATGTATTTGCCCCATAGGCCAAACATGAGAAAATGGCTCAATCTGGTGGAAAATAGTAAAAACTACAAATTTGAAGCCAGGGCTCTAGATTGAAAGCCTGATATAATAGAATGCATTATTTTATGCTGTAATGGCCATGGGATCAAAAATTACGGTTTTAATGGGTTTCAATGGGGACATTTTTGTCCATAAGGTTGAGAGGGTAGTTTTTTTTTAATCTGACACTGCACAAAAAATAATAATGCATCAAAATCAATGTTGTTGCTAATCATTGACATATCCCAGACTGTGATAATCCAAAAAAAAAAAGAATTCCCCCTAGCATTTAGTATATGGAAAATAATTCATTTTTTGTGTTTTTTTCATAAAAAAACAACAGTGGTGTTATGTAAACAAACTGGCATTTAAAGGGTTAAAATTCTGAAAATGAATGAATATTTGGTAGTTATGATCAGGACTGATGTTGGTTAAAAGATTTGACTCAGTGAAAGTGGAAAAGAATATTAATATATAGTATTTTTATAGCAGTTTTAGGAAGGGGACATTTTTGTCCTCTAAGGTAGGCCTACTCAGAGGAAGTTTTTTAAAGGGATGCACAAGGGTTAAGTAATTTCAATATTCGAGTACTCACAAAGTACTCGCAAAAAAAATAAAATAAATAATAATAATGTAAGAATGTGGTCCGAAATTAACACCCAAGCGAAAATCCGGGTAGGGGTCCGTGTCCCACTGGAAACACACAAGCGGAACCAAAGTTTGGCTAACGCTAAACAGTTAATTTCGTAGGCTATAGGCCTGTAAGAATATCTATTACTATCTAATGCTTTCACATGGGTTATGGGCTTTGTCAAAATACTTCCAAACATCACTCTCATGCCTGTATGTGCCTCTTAGGCACGTTACAGGCTGTAATGTTAGATCCTGTACCGATGTGTGCGCAGATCTATCATTTTTGCTAGCAGTCCCATCCAAAAAATTTAAACTTTTAATATAGAACAGGGTCAATTTACGTTTATATTTATTATATACATGTTTTTTTTACAAAGCAAAAAAAAAAAATGTGAGTACTCTATACGTTGAACTGTTGAACGAATACTGACGTCCAAATCGAGTACTCGAGTACTCATGCCCATCCCTAACATGGACTGCAATAATCCAACTACTGACCTTATTCTAAATAAGACAATATTTCGATTAAGGCGTTTACATGAGTTGCTTATAGAATATTCCATTCATATTCCCGTTCATAGTCCGATTAATGACTGAAGACGCACGGCCCACATTACGTCCCTACGTCCTGCGTCCGAGTTTCCCTCCGGAATTTAACCTGAAACCCTTTCTGTCATGTTGCTGCCGTGGTCGGGACAAAATGTCGGGACTTCTTTTTTACCGGTCGTCTCTTCTTCAGTAAACAAGTTGCGCAACACTCGCTGGAAGCTAGAGCATGCGTCGTCAACCGGTTGGATTGCCGTACGTGTCGCAAAATGCTGCGAAAACTCTTGATAGGACGTCACAGTGTGATTAAGGTGTATACATGTCTACAATGCACTTCAATAACGCGACTAAAATCGGAATACTCTAGGGCTGCAACTAACGATTATTTTCATTGTCGATTAATCTGTTGATTATTTTCTCGATTAATCGATTAGTTGTTTGGTCTATAAAATGTCAGAAAATGGTGAAAAATGTCAATCAGTGTTTCCCAAAGCCCAAGATGACGTCCTCAAATGTCTTGTTTTGTCCACAACCCAAAGATATTCAGTTTACTGTCATAGAGGAGGAAAGAAACCAGAAAATATTCACATTTAAGAAGCTGGAATCAGAGAATTTTGACTTATTTTTCTTAAAAAATTACTCAAACCGATTAATCGATTATCAAAATAGTTGGCGATTAATTTAATAGTTGACAACTAATCGATTAATTGTTGCAGCTCTAGAATACTCTACGTCTTAATTCAACTATTGCTTACTCCGACTATGACCTTATTCGGGTTAAGGTAATCAGAAAATGCTGTTTACATGGCAGTGTCTTATTCAGAGTATTGCCTTAATCGGGTTAATATCGGAATATTGCAGTCCATGTAAACGTGCTCGCTGTTATTGAAGTTTGGTTTCGTGAATTCCCACTATTCACGTTAGCTAACTTAATATTAACTTGGTGCATTAAGCGTTAACAATGACAGTGAAATACATACCACAAAAATTGGGTTTCATTTACCGTAATAAAAAGCTACTACTATTGTGTTAGCGTGTTATCTTAACGTGTTCATTCCAGGAACAGCAGATGGAAATCAACGTGAGCCTTTGGTCTAAATCTGGCACGTTTGCACCATATTACAGTGGTATTGATTGATATGTAATATTAATGCCACTGTTAAATAAAAGTAACGGTTTAGTCGCTTTAAGCTGTTCATTAGCAGATTCCGGCCATGTCAGTGTTGGTGGCTAGCGTCACGATCAACAGAGATTTATTGGAATGATTAAATGTTGATTCTCTCCCCTCCAGAGAAATGTATGACTTACTTATTACTTGTACTTATGTTTTGTTTTTTATTTTCCACTTGCTTTGGCAATGTAAACATATGTTTCCCATGCCAATAAAGCCCCTTTTAATTGAAATTGAGAGAGACAGAGAGGGGCTGAGCGAATCAATGAGCTACACACAGCTCTACAATTAAATAGTAAAAAAAAAAAAAAAGTCAGTGCTGATATATTGTGACACTTTCCAGAGGGGTTTGAAAAGACATGTTTTGCCTCTTGGAAATTCCCACTCTTACAGAGCCCCTCTGGGGTCACATGGTAGAAAAAAAACTCAATGTGTAAATCCGTTCGAACGGATTTGTAAACTGTGCTAACGGATTTCAAAACCGTGCCCTCGGATTCACAATACAAATCCGTTCGCACAGTTTACAAATCCGTTCGAACGGATTTACACATCGAGTTTTTTTTTTTTCTACCATGTGACCCCAGAGAGGCTCCGTACCTCTGGGGTCACATGGTAGAAAAATAACTCAATGTATAAATCCGTTCGAACGGATTTGTAAACTGTGCGTAACTCGTAAATCCAAGTTTCACAATCCGTTCGCACGGTTACACGCACTCTTCTGTTCTTCAGCGGATGGACCTGACTTGCATGGACCGCGGTGACCACATCCACCAAGTAAGTTCAATGGTATCTAGATTTAACTGCAGATTTAACGATAGTGAAATTAGTTAAATTGATTTAGCTTTGTGTTTTTGGAGTTTCACAGCTTTTTATTTTACAAATCCGTTCACACGGTTTAGAAATTTGTGCGCACAGTTTACAAATCCGTTCGCACAGATTTACACATCAAGGTTTTTTTCTACCATGTGACCCCAGAGGGGCTCCATACATTCTTGTGGTGATCTGGGTAGAACCTAAGGACGTAGATGTGTAAAACTATTGATAGTTTTATCTGCATTCCAGACATACAGTACAGTACGCACCCCCTCCCTTCACAGCTTGGAAGACACTTGAAAGAAAGCGACGACAGCCCCGACATTTTCAGCAAGTTTATTTCAGTATAAGTGGTTTTTAAAACACCTCACACTGTATCTCCAAACATCTCATTTTCCTTTGCAACCTCCGATATAAGCAAGCAAGGTATCAATATCTTCAAATATGGCCGTGTCCAACATCATCATACTCTGTGCCAAAGAACATTTTGAAGCATACCATTTGACAAATAGTAAAGAGAGTCGACATTAGGACAACTGGGGAGAAAACGGTCACAAAATAACCAATAATTATACTTTATACAAGTGTAAAACTTGACTAAAAGGAGACTAAGTGGCTGGCTTAGATACTGTATGTGCCCGTTAGAACAGCCAATGCAGAAAGGAGTCGTGATTTGACAAATTAACAACCGTTCCAAATGCCCAATGATTCCTCTCGGTCCCTTCCTCTTTACCCTCCTCAGCCTTTTGTATATGGGCAGAGTGTTGTGCGGCTGTGTATGCATGCGCGTGTGTGTGTGTGTGTGTGTGTGTGTGCACTCGTGTTCTATCATACATACAGTACATTACATACAAACCCAATGTGTTCTAATAAGGCATTATGTGGCGAAACGAAAACAAAGAAAAGATCAGAAAAGAAAAAAAAAAAAAGAAGAATTCAAAACTCCACAGAGCAAAAAAAAACAAAAACGGCGCCGAGTCGGCCGTCTGGACAGCGCTGCGTTTAAGGCCAAGGAAACGGAACGAGAAGGGTTTTACCAAATAACGCGGAGAAGTACCGTATGAGCGGGTGGAAGGGCCGCGTGGAATTTACCTCGAGGATGAAAAGTGAGACAGAAGTTGCAGTAGAACACAGAGAGCCTTGAGGGAACCTACAATGCCAGCAGAGACGCTGTTCAACGAATTAGGGAAGAACTAGATAAGAGCCTTGTAACAACGCATTATGTAATAACACCGCATTATGTAATAACTCGACAAAATGGAATACATTTTCACTTCATTATGTTAATAACACCCGCATTTTGTAAAAATCTGCCACAGAGTTACACTTTTTTTATGATGAAAATGTAATAATACAGTGCATTATGTAATAACCATCTATAGTTTTTGCTATCGTGGCTACTTGATAAGTAGTTTTTGCGAGTTAAAACTGAACTGTTTGTATATTAGAAATCCACTGCAAATCAGTGTGTTGTTAGGCTTTATGCTGTGGTTGTTTTTCACTTAATTACTTAAATTCTATGAACCCTCAAGTCCAGTTTCTATTAAGCTAAGGAATACAGTGACACTTAATGTAGTTTTGACCAATGAAAGATACTAATCTACTGAACTAATAGTATCTTTTTAAAATTAATTTTGAGTCAGTATGATTCATGCTAGAATGCATGCATTATAATGTTATAACGATTTTTATGAATGAAGACATCCATTTTGGTTGGTTATTACATAATGCACCATATTATTAAATTTTCATAAAAAAAAGTGCAGTACTATTTTGTAATAACCCCCCGCAATATGTAATAATTTATTACAAAATGCGGGGAAATTTATTACATATTGCGTTCAGGCTGTGTATTACAAAATACGGCAGATTATTACAAAATGCGGGTGTTATTACATAATGAAGTGAAAATGTATTACATTTTGTCGAGTTATTACATAATGCGGTGTTATCACTGTTGTTACAAGCCTTGATGATAAAAGATACAATGTTGAAAACGGATGTTTGGACACTACCTGACAAAATGCTAATGGCTTCTGCTGTCGCTCTGGGTTAGAAAATAGGAGAAAATTCAAAGGTTGGAACAGCTTAGATGTGTCTGCAGAGGCCGGTCTACAGACGGCGTTAAAAAAAAAAAAAAAAAGGCTGTGTGACATTTGTCCATAGCGGAATGGGTGCTTTACAAATTCACTGTACCACGGAGAATCGATGAGTGTGCATTAACTTCAAAAAGGGGGGGTGACAGTATAATGACAATGACAGATATAAAATACATTCATGAATACATCTTTACAAACAAAAAAACAGGTCAATAGAAAGCAGAACACCGTCGATTCGAATGGCTCAAGCTAAAAGGCAAAACACAAATTTCAGTTAATGGACTACGTAGTCGGGTGAAAGGGGGGGAGGGGGCAGCAGAACAAAGACGATTCTTCCCGCAAATTATTTTTACGTTGACACATTTACCGACGTGCAACAGTAAGCTACTGTACATACAGAGAGAGAGAGAGAGAGAGAGAGAAACCCCTCACAGGTTCATCTCTCCATCCTGTCAACCGCTCTTATGGAAAGGACGTTGCCTGACGTACTGATCGAGGATCAGCCTCGCCATCCTGAACTCCTGCTCTAAACCGCTCGACGGCGAGCCCCGCAAACCTGGACTCGTATCAGAACCACTGAAAATAATCTGTGTGTGAGCCATTACACCCAAAGCAGATTCCGTACCTCTTAAAAAGGGGCGTGTACCTATGCGACAGTACATTGGGTGGTGGATGGCGGCACTGCGCTGGTGTCCGGTCCGACACAGTTCCCTGAGAACCCCAAACACGCTTCCTCTAGTATGGAAGTGTAATGCATTCACTTTAGGAAAAAAAAAAAAAATTGCCCTGTTTTTCTGAATTAATGAGATAATTATCTCAGAAAAACAGAGCAGAATTATTATTATTTTTTTTTAAATGCTCTGTTTTTTCTGAGATAATTATCTCAGAATTCTGAGAAAAGTTTTCATGGAAAACAATAATTCTGCTTTGTTTTTCTGAGATAATTATCTTGTTAATTCAGAAAAACATTAAAAAAAAAATTCTGCTCTGTTTTACTGAATTAACGAGATAATTATCTCAGAAAAATGGAGCAGAATTATTTTTTTTCCATGAAAACTTCTCAGAAATCTGAGATAATTATCTCAGAAAAAACAGCATTTAAAAAAAACAACAAAAGTCTGCTCTGTTTTTCTGAGATAATTATCTCGTTAATTCAGAAAAACAGGGCAAATTTTTTTTTTCTCAAGTGAATGCATTACGCTTCCGTACTCTAGAACTACAACTATGGCAAAAAATGCTGGGGGGACAATAATCATCTGCGGTCCTGAATGATAAAAACCAAAAAATACACATTTTTTTTTTTTTTTACAGAACGATATGGTGCAGCATTACAAGGAGAGGACATATTAAAAGCCAATATTTACATACCAAATGTTTCAGATAATCTCGGCGACGCTGCGAGGGATTCCGTTTCCCCCGGTGCTGCTGGTGGTTAAAAAAAAAAAGAAAATAAAAATAAAAAAAGTGGATCTGCGAGGACACTGCAGGGTGCCGCTGATCAATCCGATCCCTAATCGTCGTTTGGTTATTCATTTGAAGCGACAATGAATTCAGATTCTGTTAGACGCTGGAAATGATGACACACGACCAACAGTTATCTCTTCCAAGTGTCTTATACACTGTACACACCAATGTTACACATATTGGTATCGTACATACTGTGCTGTACCATGTAACATCTACCGGTCCAATATTTTCTAAACGTACATACTATATAAAGCACATGTATGTCTATGTATCTGGATTTTTTTTTCGACGTGTGTTTTCTGTGGAATTTTTTTTTTGCATTCTATATTCCAGTCTCTGGATGCTTATTTTGGCTTTAAGCAATGAACCGCTCCTATGGATAGTGAGTTTGCATTACAGATAGGGTCTCTCTTCCCCCGGCGCGCTCAACAAACTCAAATCCTTCACAGTTTGCTTCAGTGTCCACCTGTTCTTCCCAGTCCTTTTTGACCCCTACATATATATACACACATATATATATGTATATATGTATATATATTTAATATTATAAAAAATAAGTTATTGCGCATCCAAAAAAAGTGCATTTTAGATTTGAAAAATATCTCTTTCGCTTCGTTTTTTCTTTTTTTCTTCCATTTTTCCTCACGAATCCTGCCGACCAAGGTGGCTTCCCTTCGACAAGATTCGGGATGGCGGTGAAGCTGCCACCGTGTCGCTCTTCCTCCGCCGTACCGCGCCATTAATGGGGGATTAATGGGGACTGGGTGAGTGGGAGTGGAAGAAGAAAAGGGGGGGGGGGGAAGGGAAGAGAGAAATAGGAAACGGGGAGGGAGGGAGGGAGGTCTCGCTACGCGATGACCATGGGGACGTCGTCGGAGAAGCCGCTGATCATGGGCGCGTCTTCGTCGTCGTCGCCTTGAGAGGAAGAGGAGAGAGGGGGATATTTACAAAGGCTGCAGGAGTCCAAGTGTGAAAAATGAACTGTGTGTCTGCCTGGGGCCATATACACAAACATCCTGAGAGTCCTTAGTCTAAATCTTAGCCTAAAATTCCTTAGCAAGGAGTCCTAGCTTAGGAGTGATTTAGGAAAGATCTCAGAGCGACTCTGAGCAAGTAATGGACAAGAACTTTTATCTTAGTGAGGAGGTGTGGTCGACCCCGTTGCTAGGTGTGATGCTCTCTTTTGGACGCTGTCATTGGTTGATCAAGAAAAATCAACACGCCTCTTTTTGTCATCCAGAATGCACACAAGGAATCACACAAGATAAA